>NW_004797281.1:889612-891621 GCF_000002075.1 Aplysia californica | reverse complement strand
CCCCCCTGCCTAGAATCCTTATTTGGTACTGAGCAATTCTCTAGACCAAGACAGATTTTAGAATGTTTTGCTTGGATACCGATTTTCCTTCTATATTCACAATTCTGTTTTCTGGATAAATGAATTAAATGCACAGATTTTCCAGCCGCAGCAAAAAACTGAAGATAGACAGAAAGAATGAATGAATGTAAAGAAGGAGCAAGATTATCTATCGTGAGTAGACAGATTTCAGCCGATATGCACGTGAAAAACTATTACCGACCGAACGGTACAGATAGACAATGGTGGAGAGTACGAAATGCGTGATCTGACAGTTTCTATTACAACTTATTGCCGAGAGTTGCCATAAATATCTGACGAGTTACGGAGGCAAGTGCTTCTCTCTCTCTCTCTCTCTCTCTCTCTCTCTCTCTCTCTCTCTCTCTCTCTCTCTCTGGGTTTTGTTTGTTTGTTTTTTTCTCTCGGTACCCATCGAAAATCCGGTAGTTTTGACACCTTATCGGTATGTCGGTAGAACAGGCCCAAAATCGGTATCTACCGGAAAAATCTGTAGATTTAGGCAGCCATGCCCACCCCTTCGGTCTCATAAGACCTTATGCAGTTGCGAGCGCCGTAAAACCCTCTACTACAATAAAATAAAATTAAAAAACAGGTCGCTCAAAGTGAAAGTGAAAAACCCAAACAAAACCCGTGGACTTTCTTTTTTTTCCGTTCACCACAGCCACGTCAGTCCACATTGGTCACCACAGCCACGTCAGTCCACATTGGTCACCACAGCCACGTCAGTCCACATTGGTCACCGCCCACTGTCCACATTGGTCACCGCCGACTGTCCACATTGGTCACCGCCCACTGTCCACGTTGATCACCGCCCACTGTCCACATTGGTCACCGCCGACTGTCCACATTGGTCACCGCCGACTGTCCACATTGGTACTGTCCACATTGGTCACCACCGACTGTCCACATTGGTACTGTCCACATTGGTCACCGCCGACTGTCCACTGCAAGGTCACCGCCGACTGTCCACATTGGTACTGTCCACATTGGTCACCGCCGACTGTCCACTGCAAGGTCACCGCCGACTGTCCACATTGGTACTGTCCACATTGGTCACCGCCGACTGTCCACATTGGTACTGTCCACATTGGTCACCGCCGACTGTCCACTGCAAGGTCACCGCCGACTGTCCACATTGGTCACCGCCGACTGTCCACATTGGTCACTGTCTGCCACAGAATTCTACACTTATAGAACGGGAACTGTACCACGTGACCTGTGAGGAATTGAAGACCGAAAACAATGGCGTCTTGAGGGCACGATTTATCGTTTTCGGAAGTAACCCTATAGCTTTTAAAGCAAGGGCGGCTTTTACAAACGAGTGAAAAGTGGAACATTTACTGTACAGTTTGTAAATTTGAGTTACAGAATTCACTGTGCAACTAGAGATTAGAAATAAGGTTTTAAATTGTTGTGTTTTTGGGTGCAACAACAGAAACAGCAGACATGGAGAGTTTATAAATATAAGATCTACAGAACTGTGAAAAAATTCGTAACACGGATGGGATTGTTCACAGCACTTCTAGCTTCCCACACACATTTTGCATACGCATATAGCCTACGTAATTTTTTAGTAGCAAAACTTGTTACAAGAAATTTGTTTTACACTGAACATATTTTTTCACTAGATCTAATTAATGTTCTCAAAACATGCGTTCAATAATTAACTTTGTCGCCAGCAGAAGTAGAAAAAAGGACGGACTTGCTTTTAAAAGAGATTTACCTCCAGCTAAAAACCTTTTAAAAATCTGTAGAAACCATGACTGGGATTTTTAAAAAAATATTGGGCTAGTATTTATTAAAGAATTTTCTTTAAAGAAATTTCTAGAATAATATAGAACCTATAGATGTGTACAAATGTTTTTAAAAAATACTCATCGGTTAAGACGAATTGATATAGATCTAAGTCATT
This sequence comes from Aplysia californica, assembly GCF_000002075.1. Taxonomy (NCBI): domain Eukaryota; kingdom Metazoa; phylum Mollusca; class Gastropoda; order Aplysiida; family Aplysiidae; genus Aplysia; species Aplysia californica. Next base: position 889,649 of record NW_004797281.1, on the reverse strand, counting down.
GTGTAAAAGTAGGAGAATCTAGATCTAGATATCTAGG
>NW_004797281.1:879751-888756 GCF_000002075.1 Aplysia californica | reverse complement strand
AAAAATGTGTGTTTGTTTACTGTGTGCTTGGATTAAAAATTAAAGATTAAATATTCCAGATCTGACGAATGTATTTATAAAATAGCGTAATAGTACTAGTGCTGGGTTAGCCGATGCCTTGCGCCGATACACGCTTTTATCAATTAATGGAATTGTAACAGGACTTCGATTTGATCCGTAACAAGACAACACTTATTTTTTCTTATACGTGTTCAAAAATGTGTGTTTGTTTACTGTGTGCGGGCATTAAAGATTCCAGGTCTGACGAATGTATTTATTAAATAGCATAGTCCTATAGGGCAGGGGTGGCCAACGCATTGCGATACGCACTTTTATCAATTAATCGAATTGAAACATGACTTCAATTTGATCCGTAACAAGAGACCACTTATTTTTTCTTATTCGTGTTCAAAAATATGTGTTTGTTTACTGTGTGCGGGGATTACAGGGGGACAAGCCCATCCCCTCAACATGTGATCCAGGGTATGGGGATACATTTTTCCCAAAATGCACACAGCTCTGAAATCCTTGACCAGTGATCACTCGCTATGGAACTCTTTCTGTTGTAACTGTAGACACAAGTTTCTTCATTATCACATCTGAATGAGCCTATCATGCATTAGAAATCACACTCCCAACACACAGAAAATGACTTTGAACATATATTCAGAAAGCAAATGCCAGTTCCACTCTTGTTTACTTTGTTTTGCATTATTGACTTTTATGTGTAAACCAATATTTTGAGGCCTTTTCTGCATTTTTGTGTTTTTGGCAGCATGTACAATAGGCCTATGTATTTTATGTGCAACCGACACATTCTCTAATCTCTACTCTTGTATTTGTTAGACTCGCACGTGCTTTAAACAAAGCATGTTGTTGTACACACTACTGATGCAAACACATTAAAGTGAGAAATAATACATTTCCTCAATATAAGCTCAATTTATTTATCTCTTTCTTGTAAATTGGAGAAAAGGCTTGTATTATTCTTTTTTGCTTGCTTTGGATGGCCTTAAGTTTAATGACAATATTATTGAGGTGAGCATGTTACTGGCAGCGTCCCCTTATCGTAGATCTAGATCTAGTACTAATCAAGACTATATCTAAATATTTTGCCAACAGAATTAATGTTCATAATTAATGTTATTATCAAGTGTATTGTGATTGTGAAGATCTTTAGTAGATCTAGATATCTAGAGATCTAGATCTATCTAGTTCTAGATCCCATCCCATCATTTAAAAAAAAAAAAAAACCAACAATACAAATACCAAAACATTGTAACATTGCCAGTTATGACATATTGTTGGCAGTAAAAATGTACTAGACTATTTCACTTTATTTCCTCTTCGAAGAAAGTTTTAAAATACTGATGTAAGGTGTCTTCCAAGCCCTGCCACTAGCATCAGCGTGCATAGCAACGCGAAGCCTCGCTGTGCGGCGCAGCCAAAGGTGCCCTCAACCGGCCGCCATGTTTTAGTTTCAATTCCTCACAGCGAATCGGCGATCGCGAAGAGGGAGTTCCGCTTCTATAAGTGTAGAATTCTGTGATACAGACCCGGTAACCTGGAACAAAGTCACGAAGTATACAGACCAAGGAGTTTAGAACTTTTAATAAAATCTCCTTGATACAGACCCGGTAGGGGTACTCTTTTTGTGATTTCGGGAAGTTTCAGCGCTCAGACCCGGTAGAAATCTCGTGTGTGTGTGTGTGTGTGTGTGTGTGTGTGTGTGTGTGTGTGTGTGTGTGAGAGAGAGAGAGAGAGAGAGAGGTGCTGTCAAAATGTAATGACTAATGACATGCCCCAGTTGGCAGGAGGGAACGAGAGAAAGATAGAGTGTGAAATAGGTGGGGACAAAGGAAGACAGAGACAAACAAAGAAAAAGAGAAGGCGATCGATACAGAGAGAGAGAGAGAGAGAGAGAGAGAGAGAGAGAGAGAGAGAGAGAGAGGGGTTGACTGCTCGGTTGAAATTATGACATTGTTCTTTTCTTCAAATTGCGACTGGCGATTCCTCCAACTCCAAAACGGAGGAAAAACGATCGTTCATCGAAAAGACATCCGCAATCTTCATTTAGATCTAGATCTAGAAAGATCTAGATCTAGGCTAGCCGCGAAACTAGATTAAAGATTTATGTCTGTCTGCCTAGATTCTAGATCTAGATCTAGACTTAGGCCACAGATCTAGAACTAGATCTAGCTAGAAGAACCTAGGGCCTAGCCATGGTATCACGAAGGCCATGGCCTAGCTCTACCTTTGGCTCTACCCATGACCGTCTAGGCTCTAAGCCTACCCCACAGAATTCTAGGCCTAGGCCTACACTTATAGAAGCGGAACTCCCTCTTTGCGATCGCTGATTCGCTGTGAGGAATTGAAACTAAAACATGGCGGCCTGTTGAGGGCACCTTTGGCTGCGCAGCACAGCGAGGCTTCGCGTTGCTATGCACGCTGATGCTAGTGGTAGGGCTTGGAAGACACCTTACATCAGTATTTTAAAACTTTCTTCAAAGAGGAAATATAGTGAAATAGTCTAGTAGGCCTACATTTTTATTGCCAACAATATGTCATAAATGGCAATGTTTCAATGTTTTTGTATTTGTATTTTTGGTTTGTTGGTTTTTTAATGATCAAATGGGATGGGATCTAGTGATCTAGATCTAGATCTAGATCTAGATCAAGATAGATTCTAGATCTAGATCTACTAAAGATCTTCACAATCACAATACACTTGATAATAACAACACTAATTATGAACATTAATTCTGTAGGCAAAATATCTAGATATAGTCTTGATTAGCAAGATCTAGATCTACGATAAAGGGGACGCTGACAGTAACATGCTCACTACAATAATAATATTGTCATTAAACTTAAGGCCACCCAAAGCAAGCAAAAAAGAACAATATAAGCCTCTTCTTAAATTTACTAGAAAGAGATAAATAAATTGAGCTTATATTGAGGAAATGTATTATTTCTCACTTTAAGAATTCATCTCTGTGTTTGCATCAGTAGTGCGTGTACAACAACATGCTTTGTTTAAAGCATGTGCGAGTCTAACAAATACAAGAGATTGGAGAATGTGTCGGTTGCACATAAAATACATATATGCCTATTGTACATGCTGCCAAAAACACAAAAATGCAGAAAAGACCTCAAAATATTGGTTTACACATAAAAGCCAATAATGCAAAACAAAGTAAATAAGAGTGGAACTGGCATATGTTTCCTGAATATATGTTCAAAGTCATTTTGTGTGTGTTGGGAGTGTGATTTCTAATGCATGAATGATAGGCTCATTCAGATGTGATAATGAAGAAACTTGTGTCTACAGTCACAACAGAAAGAGTTCCATGGTGAGTGATCACTGGTCAAGGATTTCAGAGCTGTGTGCATTTTGAGAAAAATGTATCCCCATACCCTGGATCACATGTCGAGGAGATGGGCTTGTCCCCCTGTAATCCCCGCACACAGTAAACAAACACACATTCATGAACACGTATTAAAAAAATAAGTGGTCTCTTGTTACGGATCAAATTGAAGTCCTGTTTCAATTCGATTTGATAAAAGTGCGTATCGCAATGCGTTGGCCACCCCTGCCCTATAGGCCTATATGCTATTTAATAAATACATTCGTCAGACCTGGAATCTTTAATCCCCGCACACAGTAAACAAACACACATTTTTGAACACGTATAAGAAAAAATAAGTGGTGTCTTGTTACGGATCAAATCAAAGTCCTGTTACAAATCAATTAATTGATAAAAGCATGTATCGCAAGACATCGGCTAACCTAGCACTATTACGCTATTTTATAAATACATTCGTCAGATCTGGAATCTTTAATCTTTAATTTTTAATCCCCGCACACAGTAAACAAACACACATTCATGAACACGTATTAAAAAAATAAGTGGTTTCTTGTTACGGATCAAATTGAAGTCTTGTTACAATTCAATAATTGATAATAGCGCGCATTGCAATGCATTGGCTAACTCAGCATTATACGCTATTTAATAATACATTCGTCAGATTTGGAATCTTAAATTATAATCATAATTATATGTGCCCGCGCGTGGAAAGTGAAAGTGAGAGGAATTGAAAATGCTTTCAAAAACAATTATGAAAGCATAATTAAACTACATCATGTGGAAATGAATGTTTCGGATGAAAATAATACACTATCTCTACTACTGTAGCATGCGGTCAAAAATTTGATGCGCAACTTATTATAAAAAATATCTAGGCTACTGAACTATCGAACACCTAGATATCTAGATCTAGATTCTCCTACTTTTACACAATGACTTAGATCTATATCAATTCGTCTTAACCGATGAGTATTTTTTTCAAACATTTGTACACATCTATAGTCTATAGTTTCTATATTTTTCTAGAAATTTCTTTAAAGAAAATTCTTTAATAAATACTAGCCCAATATTTTTCAAAAAATCCCAGTCAATGGTTTCTACAGATTTTTAAAAAGTTTATAGCTGGAGCTAAATCTCTTTTAAAAGCAAGTCCGTCCTTTTTTCTACTTCTGCTGGCGACATAAAGCTAATTATTGAACGCATGTTTTGAGAACATTAATTAGATCTAGTGAAAAAATATGTTCAGTGTAAAACAAATTTCTTGTAACAAGTTTTGCTACTAAAAAATTACGTAGGCCATATATGTGTGTGGGAAGCTAGAAGCGCTGTGAACAATCCCATCCGTGTTAGGCCTACGAATTTTTTCACAGTTCTGTAGATCTTATATTTATAAACTCTCTATGTCTGCTTTTTCTATTGTTGCACCCAAAAACACAACAATTTAAAACCTTAAATTCCAACCTCTAGGTTGCACAGTGAATTCTGTAACTCAAAATTACAAACTGGACAGTAAATGTTCCACTTTTCACTCGTTTGTAAAAGCAGCTCTTGTCTTAGTGTAGAATTCTGTGCTCTACCCTGATCCAAGAGGGCGCAGAAACTCTCCGAAATCACAAAAGAGTTCCCCTACCGGGTCTGTATACCCCACAGAATTCTACACTTAAATTCTGTGGTATACCCATTACTCTGTGACTTTGTTCCCGGCAAGGAGCTTAGAACTACTTTTAATCTCCTTGGTTCCCGGTTACCGGGTCTGTTTACACTCTCTTTTGACTTTGATTCCTAGAATCTAGATCTATATCTTGATCATACAGATACCCAATAATACGTATTATTAAGGCATATCTCTATGATCTAGATCTAGATGCTAGATCTAGATCCGTTTAGTCCGTCTTGGCTAGATCTTTGTCGAGACAAAAATGCAACTAGCCTACACGCACGGCGTAAACCGGCTACGATTGGGAGAGCCTGTGACCCATGAATAGGCCTACATTAAGAGGCCTGCGGTAGGCTACTCTTGGCGCTCTCGACGACACCCTCCCAGTCACTTTCACTACCCTCTCTCTCTCTTGACCTCTTTCCCAAGGTAGGGTAACAAACGAGAAAGTCCCCAATTCGTAACATCCTCCTCTACCTCATTCTTTTTCTTCTTCATGTCCCCCCTCCTCCTCCTCCTCCTCCCCCTCCTCCTCCTCCTCCTCCTCCTCCTCCTCCTCCTTCTTCTTCTTCTTCTTCTTCTTCTTCTTCTTCTTCTTCTTCTTCTTCTTCTTCTTCTTCTTCTTCTTCTTCTTCTTCTTCTTCTTCTTCTTCTTCTTCTTCTTCTTCTTCTTCTTCTTCTTCTTCTTCTTCTTCTTCTTCTTCTTCTTCTTCTTCTTCTTCTTCTTCTTCTTCTTCTTCTTCTTCTTCTTCCATGAGCACTCAACCCGCTGTGAGGAGACGGTCAAAGGCGTCGAAAAAATAAAACAAAATACACATGTAGAGATCTACATTAGGACGTTTGTGGAAATATTTGTCGTTATTGTGTTGTTACCAGTTGTTATTTGTTGTTAACAGTTGTTATTTGTCGTTACTTTACTTTTACTTTTTCATCCTCTGTTGCCGTTAAGCGTCGAGGGGAGATGCATTTTTCTATGGAAGGCCAGCTCCGCAGCTCTTTCAGTTGTGATGTTATGTTTTCTTAGGGTTTCGATCCTTGACAACTCGATCCACCTTTTGCGTGGCCTTCCTCTTCCTTTATAGCCTGAGTGCTTAGTGCTTGGTGTTGCAGGCTCTCGATGCTGGCTGGTCAGGTGACGTACGTAACAGGTGGCCAAACCATTTTATCCTCTGACGTCTTTCGATGTAACGTAGGCAAGACTCATGGCCGATAGCTGCTCTTACTTCTTCATTTAATTTCTCTGCCTGTCTCGTCTAGTGATGTTAAGGGTTTTGCGGAGACATATTTCATTTCGCATGCGGTGATTTTGCTTTCATGGGTTTTGCTTAAAGTCCAGGTCTGGCACGGATAACGTAACGTTGGTATGAATATTGAGGTGATAAGCTGTCTCTTTGTCTCCATTGAGATGTTTGGATGAGATAGGAGGGGTGCGAGCTTGTAGGTGACAGTGTTGGCTTTCTGAGTTCGCATTTCTATTTCTCTGTCTATGGACCCGTTTTCAGAAAAAGTGCTGCCAAGATATTTAAACTCCTTCACCCGTTTCAGTTGTTTACTGTTGACATGGATGGTCAGGGGACTATGGTTTTGGCTCACGTTCATAATTTCTGTTTTTGATGTGCTTATTTTCATATATTGAATTTCCCACAGCTGTTGTTGAGTTCGGTAGGGTGATTTTGGAGGCTTTGTTGGTCATGATGAATTGATGAATAAGACATTGGTTGTCTGCGAACAGAAATTCATTAGGTTTTCTGGGCTTTGGTTTGCGTCTTGCGTTATTGTGTCCATATATATTATAAACAGGAGGGGAGATAGAACTCATCCCTGTCGTACTCCAGATCTTACTTTGAACCAGTCTGTATTGCCTTCCTTCGTTCTTACTGAGCTTCTGCTGTTGGTATATAGAGCTCTGACATTATCTAACATTTGTCCTCTGGCGCCATACTTTTCGAGTGTCTTCCAGAGTTTTGCATGGTTTACTCAGTCAAAAGCCTTCTCCTGGTCTATAAAGACGATGTAGGATTCTTTGTTGTGTTCGATTGTTTTCTCGCATACCTGTTGTAATGCGAATACAGCCTCCATGCATCCTCTTCCCTTTCGGAATCCAAACTGAGCTTTGCTCAGATTTCTCTCTACAATAGGTCTTATGCGCTGCTCTAGTATCTTTGCGTATATTTTCCCTGAATGTCTTAACAAGGAGATACCTCTGTATGTTGTGCAGTCACCTTTGTTGCCTTTTTTCCATAATGGAACACTATGGCTTTCTTCCAGTCTTCTGGGCATTTTCTTTGCTCCCAGGCTCTGTTGAAATTTCGCCTCAGCCAAAGTATACCGGTGCTTCCACAAGCTCTTATGGCTTCCGCTGTGATGTCATCTGAATTTTATTCTTGGGGCTGGTCTTGAAGGCCGTTTCTATTTCAGTGGGGGAAGCATTGGTGGTTCTGTTTGATCTCCATATAATGGTTGGAACTCTTCTTGTTATCCGTGGCAAGCGTCTGGGTTGAGTAATCTAGTTCTTGGAAGTAATTTGTCGTTGTCAGTTGTTATTTGTTGTTATCTCGGTAATACTTGATTTTAAACTTTTTTCATCCACCACCCTCTTTTTCACCCAACCGAGTCCTAGAGCCCCCCCCCCCGCCCCCCCACTCCTCGCTCAAACCATCAATCTGACATAGCGACATGAAAATTAACAATCACAAATAGAGGGAGAGCTCAAACAGCAGGGTACGTTACAATACATCATGCCTAAATTTTAATGATTAATTGGTTAATGTGTACGAGAGATAATAAAACCAAAACAATTTTTTTCATCAATATTGTGCAAGGCCATTGGGAATATAACGCTATCATTTTATGCTTATTGTTGTAGTTGCCCTTGGTAATACGTGTATTATCGCATATTAGAAGGAAGACACAAATAAATCAGTGATCATTGGTTTGAAAACAGATTGACATTATCTTTATGAAACGCATTCTCTCATCAACGTGCTGCAATAAAGTGGCATGAGATTTGTATCTAATATATCCATTGCAAAACTTAAAATTATATTAAGTTCTTCAAATGTGATAAACCACATAATATTATGACCTTATGCAGGCGCCGTAAAAACCTCTACTCTAAAAACATACACCAAAGAAAAAGTATTCATGGATCTTAGTCTGTAATCACCACCACCACCACAATCATCATCATCATCATCATCATCATCATCATCATCATCATCATCATCATCATCATCATCATCATCATCATCATCATCATCATCATCATCATTAGTTTCAGCAGCAGCGGTAGCATGTGCACAAAACATTCAACCTCTATTAAACAAGTGAGTATATATTTTGCTAATAAAAAAAAAAGAAAACACTCTGAGGTATCAAATAAGTCACTGACACCTCCTTAATGGGGAAGGATGGACCTGGTGAGACGAAACCAACTGGTTTCAAATTGCAGACGCTGGGTACTAAGGATCACAGAGCTTGGCGATTTGCGTCTGCAATCTGAAACCAGTTGGTTTCTCAACATTTGCTTACATCTCATCAGTAGATATCTACATCTTTGAACGGTATTGTCACTCGGTGATCGACTGGCTTCAAATCAAGATGTAAGTTTCGCAAATCAAAACAAAGGAGAAAATTACTTTCGAGCAGAACAGGCCAGGCAAAACGTTTCTAGGCCAGTTTGAGTTATTAGCAAGAGGAAAACCTGGACATTTGCCAGGCGGGAATATATTATCATTATGGGCTTTGTGAGCTGGGAAAGAAAGGTCTTTGTAGAAAGTAGAAAGCAGTATTGTAAACTATGCCTAAGATAACCATTTCTTTAACTGTTATCAGTTTATTCTCTTTGTTTCTTTGTGGCTTCTTTCCCTTCACCATTTCATTTATATTTTTGTTTTCTTTTTCATTTCATGAAAATTTCACACCGCCCCCTTAACGCCCATTACCGCCCCCCAATCGCCCAATTTCGTCACAGCACCCCC
>NW_004797281.1:876458-879642 GCF_000002075.1 Aplysia californica | reverse complement strand
CCCCCCCGCTGAACTGTCGCTACCGAAAGGGACGCTAGCGCCCACTTTGAAAACTACTGCTAGAGGGTCGACTAGCATTCCAGCCAGTTTGTCACATGCCCAGTTTGTCACAGGCACAGTTTGTCACATGCCCAGTTTGTCACATGCCCAGTTTGTCACATGCCCAGTTTGTCACAGGCACATGACTTGACCCCGCCTCGACTGTGCCACTGACCCTCTCAAAAAGAGTAAATGAATGATTGATTGATGGTATGAATTGAATTTTATTTTTCAACTGTTTTAACGAAAGAAAATTCATTGTTGAAACTGTACAGATTTGCTTACAAAAAGAAAGAAATATTGAACAACACAAGCTGAATTAATACATGTTTAAGAGGGACTAGATCAATCTTTACAACACCAATTGGTCGCTTTTAAGGACAAGAGGGCTAACCCAGATTTCGGGGGTTTCCAGAAATCTTGACGTTCACCAAAAGTGGGTATTGCCCTACCTATAGGAGAAGTTTGGTTTCATTGATGTGTATATTTGTTTGGTCACAGAGAAAAGTCCGCTTGTCTTTTTTTTTAAAGAGACTGGATAAGAATCCAAAAACTTTACCTTCGAATTTCTCAAAACAGCATTTATCTGGGTAACCGCCTTGTGCTTAAAAGTGACCAATTTGAATATATGGAGATTTAAAAAAACTTGAGTTACGACTACAATGTTAAAGTGCTGTAATTGTGACAGTCATCAATACTCAAATACTTAAATTAAATTGTGACAAAATGGGCCTGTGACAAACTACTGGGCCTATTACAAGCTGTAGTTTGTCCTGTGACAAACTGGGCGGCTCCTTCTTGATGAATACAAATTATACAAGCCTACCAGTCATTTCGTCACACCGGTGAGTCAAGACGTCACAGTCATCTTGTCACACCCCAAATCCGTAAGGTTGAATGGAGACGGTCATTTCGTAGCACACTTTTGCAAACATCAAACCCGCATTGTCATGGCAATCGCAAATTACGATTTTTCTGGGAGGGTTGGGGCTGTGTGAAAGGGGGGGCGGCTGTGCGAGTCGTCGTTCTTACCTGATCAGCTACACCGTTCATAAATATGTAGGCCCCCTATTGACAATATTGAAATCTATCGAGTCGGATCAACAAAGTTTTTAGATGTATTATTATTGATGAAAGGTGTGATTGGCAAAATCATATCAGTTCGGTAGAACATAAATTAGATACGGTAATAGAAATGTACGGTACTGTAATTTTGCTAAAAGCGAGACCTTTACTTTCAAACAAAGCCTTATTAACTCTTTACCAGACATTGTTTTTGCCTTTTATTCTAAACTATTTCAACTATGGAACATATTAATTTACATTAATAAGGTAAGTAACGTTTTTTAAAAAACATATTAATTTACATTAATAAGGTAAGTAACGTTTTTAAAAAAAGCTTTAGCAGGCTGATCCTCCAAAACTCTACTACTACTAGCATACAAATTTGTATATAATATATATATATATATATAGCGAAGTCATTTCGTCACATATTGACCGATTACTGACTAGATCTACCTTAAAAACCAAGTACAGTGGAAACTATATTATATAACAGGCCCGGTAATAACAGGGATCCGGTAATAACATGGATTCTTTAAATCACCGTTTTTCCCTACTCTTTGTCTCTATTAAAAGTTATCGGCAATAACAGGCCCTCATCGGAGCCCAATCGGTTATAGCAGGGACAAATGTTTTTTAACAATGAGAGAGAGAGAGAGAGAGAGAGAGAGAGAGAGAGAGAGAGAGAGAGAGAGACAGACAGACAGACAGACAGACAGACAGAGAGAGACAGAGAGAGTGAGAGTAACGCTGTGATGGGGCAAGCCTACGCAAGCTGCGCCACTGCAAGCCCACGCTCCGGGTGAAATGAGAGAGGGCTGCAGTGTGCTGCAGACTTCGATCTTGCCCTAGCTACGCGCACGCGTAATGCTGTCCCCGTGTTTTTATGCACTCCGCATAATTTAGCAAAATTTTATCATTTTTTGTATAATTTGTAATTATTTTCCTTTATCATTCTTAGTTAAAATGAACCAACTCGCATAATTATACATTTTGGGGCTCAGTTTGCATAATTTCCGCATTTAACTTGCATAAAACAACGGGGACAGGTAACGTGTCATACGTAGGCCTGCTACATGACCAAAACCCCTGTTCCTGTCCGTGGGTACTTGTGGCAAGGGAAACTACCCATGAATAAATGCAGCTGGAATAGTCCACGCATGCTTACTTCCCTTGCATTTCTGATTAAACACTATCTGATTTCACACGTCTTTTTCTCTGGTCACACAATCCCTTTTATCATGTTTCCACTGTACCGTAAATGCAACTAAATTAGAAGGTTTGTGTTGATGTTTGACATTATTTTGTTGTTATCAGTTGTTATTTGTTGTTATCAGTTGTTATTAGTTGTTATTTGTTGTTATTTGTTATTATTTGTTGCTATCTCGACAGAGATGAATCAGAGAGGGTTTACAGTAACAGAGAGATGTCACTCGTGGCGTCGCTCCATTACAACGAGCATTGTTTCGCGTATCGCCCGGCGCGGGGCGTGACAACCTTTACGCGCTGTAATCGCTGCCACGGCGACGCTTAGGGATGTTGTTATGTCATGAGAAAATGTAGTGCCGTCTGCAGTTCGTTCACTTGGTTACAAGGCCTGTAGCAAAGTAGAAGGAGGTCTGTGAATTCTATCGCAAATATTATTTTAGGTAACTCCCGAGCCTCCTTGGCCGTAAGTTGTAAGACTTTTTTTAAACATAAGTTATCATACGTTCTAATAAACTAATACATGTGGGTGGTTGGCGGGTGCTCTGTTGTGGTTTGCTTCTTCTTTCATATCAAACATCTATCGTCTTTATCTCCCCTTCTTTTTTATGTTTGTAACTCTGTTGTAAATGTAACACTTCTAATTTTCTAGCGCTCATATGACCTTATGCAGTTGCGAGCGCCGTAAAACCTCTACTAAAACTAAAACTAATACATGTAGACGCATACATTACTTTGTCTCTATAGATCTGAAAAAAATGTCTATAATTAAAGTTAAAGGCGGGGGCTCTCGTGGCCTAGAGGTTAAGGTGTTGGCCTCTCATTCAAAGGTCCCGGGTTCGATTCCGGGTAGCGACCAAAACAATTTCTTCTC
>NW_004797281.1:874100-875563 GCF_000002075.1 Aplysia californica | reverse complement strand
CACTCTCTCTCTCTCACATCACACTCACAGACCCACACAGACATTCACACACACACATGCACACACACGCACACACACACACACACACACACACACACACACACACACACACACACACCGTGTATTTAGTCAACTTTTTGCAAGTAGAATGCAAGCTCAAGTTTGGCATTTAGGCCGGAATAAAAGCAATTGATAGCTGATATGGCAAAGTCGAAATGTGTTAAGTTTGTGCATGACAGTCTGGTAGGACCACAACACAATCACATGGTTATTGTTTTGCTCCTTTTTTCAGTCGGTCTATCTATATTCTTTCGTAAGTAGGCACACCTTTCGTCATCCTTTGAGAATCGAATGAAACCCAGATTTTAATTTTTGTTTTTGGAATGGTGCAGTTTACGAGTATAGCAGAACACCGTTGACACTTTGTGCTAACCGGAGCCATACTTGTCAATGGTTAACGAAAATGCCTTGAACAATGGACGCAGTTTGTTTTGTTTACCGCGCTTTTCCTCACGATCAGCTGGTGTCCCAGATACGCGCATCTGGGCGAAGTGACAGCTCTCTTGTATGGACATTGCATTACTGTAAAACTCTCTGGATATACAGTGTACCGTGATACTGGTATCATTATAATCCTAAATTGTAAAACATTTCGGGTTTTCGTAGCGGTCAAGGAGATTAAAAGTAACTATTTCATTCAATTTGGAGCCAAACCAAAAGCAAAGGGAGGGAACGAGTTATTTCTGGCACACAAGGATGTTAAAGTTTAAAGCTCCTTACTCAACTGGCACATGTCAATGGTGAGGGTGAGACGACATGTAGACTCAAGTGTTGTTGTTTTTTCACTCAGGAGACATGGGATGCAAGTTTTGCAGCAAAGTTTTTAGAGCCCAAAAGAGCGGGTGGACAGTGGTCTAAGTAATCTAGATTTCATAATTCAAGTCTAGGCCTCGGAAAGAACTCGCGAGGGCAAGAATTTTAGCCATTTTGCCATTCATGCAAAAAATGCGAGATATGCATCTAGATTCTAGATCTATAGCAAAAAAATAACAACAAAACAACACAACAAACAAACAAAAATAATTTCTTTTCTGAATTGTTTCTTCCAGGCGTATTCGAACATGTTTGCAAAGTAACCTTTAATGGTACAGTGGTAGGAATAGATCTAGAACCAATAATATTCATTGGCCAGGCCGGCTGGGCCTTGAACAATCTGGCACCTGCTCCTGGCATAAAAAAAAGAAACGGCCAGCCAAAGAAAAATTTACAAGGGGGTTAACTCTGAGGAATGATTGGTTACTGGTTACTACTCTTCGGCGACGGTACAGAGTAAGGGTGGGCCGACTCCGAGAACTTCCGAACTTTCGACTCCGAACATTTTTGGGCGCGAATTCGTCGACTTCGACTCCGAATTCGAATTCAGGTCAAGATAGCAGCCAATCAAATTTGAGGAGAGGCAAGAG
>NW_004797281.1:834436-873122 GCF_000002075.1 Aplysia californica | reverse complement strand
ATTAAATATGTTTTCGCTCCTCGTGATCTATTTTCCCCTTGGCTGCCCTAGTTCGGGAATTCGTGTTCGGACTCGTCCTCCTGCCCAATGTTCGATCTCCGACTCAGACCCCACGAATTCGCCGAATTCCGAATCTCGACTTGACTTCGCCCATGCTTAGTACAGAGTACACAGTTCATTAGGCCTGGTGTGGTGTTAGCAGGTTGTTTTTTGGGTAGATCTAGATTATCCTAGATCTAGATAGAGATCTACGTAAAAGTGTCTGCGTCTGCAGTTTCTCCTTACTAATTTTTCTTTGTATGCATCGCATTGTGTGACTGGATCTGGGTCTGCTTATGGTAGTGGTAGACTAGTGTTGGCAGACTTACCTACCCCAACTAGAATCTAGACTAAGGATTTATGTCTGTCTAGATCTAGATCTAGATCTAGACCTAGCCTAGGCCATAGATCTACCAGAAGAACCTAGGTCTACCCTGAGCCAAGAGGGCACTGAAACTTTCCAAAATCACAAAAGAGTTCCCCTACCGGGTCTGTATACTTTGTGACTTTGTTCCCGGTTACCGGGTCTGTATACACTCCCTATAAAATAAAGTAATGCTGATCTTGTCTCCTGTCGATGGCCCCTGATCAGACGTCGTAACTTGTAAGCACCAGAGACAGAGAGAAAATTTTCATGGAGAAGGAAAAAACTGGTGTTGTCATACCTCTTCAATTTCGACCACTCAAAACAATGTACCGGTCCGAGATTCTCCATTGAGAGATATTAAAACCGGGAAAATTATGAATTCCTAAGCCCCTAAGGTTGAGACATAGATCTAGATCTGATCTATATCTAGATTTTATTATATCTAGATTCTAGTTAGGCAAAGTCAGTCCGCTGGTCCGGTATTTTTCAATCTTACCCAAATGAGGGTCAGATTCTAGATTTTCTCTAGAATCTAGATCTAGGTCTAGATCTAGATCTAGATCTGGATCTAGATCTAGATATAGATCTCTAGATATAGATCTAGTTTAAAAAAAAAAAAAAAGATTTCTTATATCATGACGCATTACGAGGAATGATTACACTACCGTGGTTGTGATCAGACTTCAGTAAGCGACAACTAAATTGTCGTACACGAGGTTTTATCACGGTGAAATATTGGTAAAGTGCATACTCTTAAGCGACAATATGTTCGTATGACAGAAGAACCGACTTCAGTATGTGGTAGTCAGGACATATTAATATTAGTGAGATCAGAGAGGTTGTTACGGTTTGATTCCTGGCAGGGTAACGATTAAAACATATTATCATTGCAATCTCATGTCTACCGCACCCTGCACTGGAGACTAGAGAAGTGCCAGGACTGGGTGCCCTTTGCCAGTGTGTTTCTTTGTCTGTTTGTGTGTGACTATGTGTTTGTGTATAGTATGTGCATTTGTGTGTGTGTGTGTTTCCCTGTGTATGTGTATGTGTGTGTGACTTTGGGTGCTTTTTCGGTAGTTCTCACCCCCCCTTATTTGAACCTGACCTACATCTAGATCTAGATCTATACGTTTGATTCGCGGTGAGCTAAGATATCAAACCTAACAACTGCAAAACATTAAATTGTGGTAAAATTCAGGGGGGGCATACCCCCCTTGCTATTTTTATTAGGTCAGGGGGGCCCTGAAACCCCCCTACTCTTGTGGCCAAAACCCGTGAATAACAATTGCGGGGTGGGAACTACAGAAAAAGCGCCTGACTTTGGAGATCTTTGACTTTTTGTGCCAAAGTAAGTTCTCCCATGTGCATGATCTTTATTCTTTAATTTGATGCTGCTGACGAATTAACTTATCTTTTGTTTTTTAATTTAAAAAAGCTCAAGATGCTCTAAGAAATTTGTTAAAATGAGTAAATTATAAGTAAAAATGCATAGCTGAACATGCACATGAAGTGTCAGACAATTTACACGCATCTTCCTGCCTCGTTATTCTGGCGAAGTGTTATTTGCATCATAATGGCGTACACATTGTGAATAAAATACTTTGAAGGGTGTCTTCTCAACGTGTCTTAGAACAACATTTCTATTTTGGTAACAGCAACCGTCTGAATAGATAAAAATCACTGTTTCACAGTTGGCTTTGGTTTGAAGATAATCAATGATTCATATACGCAAACTGGCACATTCCATGTGCCTGTTTTTTTATCTTTGTTCTAGCTCGCAGTCCATTTACATTTCTGGGTCTGTTGTCATTTTGATGATTCCGTATTCTCTCCTTTGTTTTTTTCATAGCAAGATTTTTCCACCGTCAGCTTATATTATGCTAGGCCAGTCATGGTTTCACCAGAGCCCCTTTAGCCAGCGTTTTCAGGGTGACCCGGGTTGGCCTCCACGCCTAGCGTAATGCCTCAGTGATAGAGTCACGCCTTTCTTCACCCAGTGCCAGCTATCCCCTCCTCCTCCCTGTTTCCACCCTCCCCTGGCAAGGACGAAGGATTGGACCCAGGGAGGCTTTTATGAATTAGCATTATAATACCAAGTGCACTTTGCCAATGAATTCATTTGATTGAGTTGGGGCTTGCTAGATTTTACTTTTTGGATTGGGCAAACTACTTTAGCGGAAAATTCAACAGAATTCAAATGAATTTGGCTGTAACCTTCAAATCAAACGTGTTTGTTTTTCAATGTCACAAATTGAACCAAATCGTATCAGGCCAAAATGGGAGCTTTCGCGCCTCCATGGAGGAAAATATGGCTGGCCCCAACTCAATTCAATTTCCTTTATTTGTTTTTCCAATAATATATATGTGTGTGTACATCAGTAAAGTCAACAAACTTTTGTCTGAGAAAAAAAAATGGCATTAGAATTTTTGTTGAAGTCAACAACATTGTATTACTTTATAATTCTTAAGTTTGAATTTAGCTTGTTGTTTTTTAAAATAGTTTATAAGTGTATTGTTATATCAATATTTCAGGGCAAGTTTGACGAGTGAGTGGGGGACATAAAACTCCCCCTAGCAGCCCCAGAATGGGTTTCCGAAGAAATGTGATCTTCTGGTCGGTGAGTGCTGTCACGTATGTCGTGATGACCTTGGTGGATGCTCTGTTCCGATTCCTCTATAAAGATAAGGGCAAAAAAGTTTCCAGAGTGTCAGACCCGCTGCTGCTAATGCCTGCTTCAGATGTGGCAGAGAAAATTCGCAACAGAACAGTAAGTGTTTTTTTTGGCATTTTTTGCATATATATATTATATATATATATATATATATATATTATTTTCAACTTTCTGATTTTGTGTAGGTTACATCATGTTACATATTGATTTCCCCTGAAAGCATCATGAGTATGTCTTTATTAGAATATTTATCATTAATGCAGTGGAATAATTATTAGTACTTGTGTGTTAACATAGAATCTACAAATAATATGAAACTCCTGGTTTTTAACGCTCACTTAGGTATTTTCACACAAGCGCACTTCGCTCTTTTGTATTGCTACTCCCGCTCCACTGCCTTCAGTAGGTGGTAGGGGGGGATTTGGAGTGGTTTGCTCCTTTTATCCTATCAAACATCTGTCTTCCTTACCGCTCCTTCTTTCCTGTGTTTGTTACACCCTTTTAACACCTCATCTTCGTCACTTGACCTATTTGTGTGTGTTGCAAAGTGACGTAAAACTCTTACAAGTGGGTGGTTAGTGGGTGCACTGGTGTGGTTTGCTCCTTCTTTCTTATCAAACATCTATCGTCCTTATCTCTCCTCCTTTTTTGTGTATGTTTCTGTCTTGCAACACATATGTCTATTTTTCGGCACTTATAATATGACCTTATTGTGTTGCAGGTGCCGTAAAACTCTTACGACTACGAAAACTAAAAGAACTCTTACTAAAACAATCTTCTGTCTTCAGTTACGGGCTGAGGATGTTATGGCTGCTTATATCGTCCGGGCGAAGGAAGTGAACCCACTGATCAATGTAGTCGTTGGAGAGCAGTATGACCGAGCCCTGAGGAGAGCACAGGAGCTGGATGCCAGGCTGGACTCTCTCAGCCAGGAGGAGAGGGATCGCGAATTTTCCGTGGACTCTAAACCTCTGTTGGGGGTGCCCTTGTCTGTGAAGGAAGCGTTCAGTTGGACAGGTATACATTTGGGGATTAGTATAATACAAAAGGATAGGACACCTTAAAAGAGGAATGCTTTGTTTTGGTACTATCATCAGTTCCATTATAATCTTCATCAACAGTATTCTGTCTTTTTCCATTATCATCGTTGTCATCATCATCATCATCATCATCATCATCATCATCCTTATCATCATCATCATCATCATCCTTATCATCATCATCATCATCATCATCATCATCATCATCATCATCATCATCATCATCATCATCAACAGCTTTTTATTGCATCATGGTTTCTGTGGATGCACCACCTGTATTTTGCAATGTCATGCTCCTCTCATTTTCTTGGCTTTGGTTTTCCTGATCGTCCTCTTGATGTTTCCATCATGCCCTCTGAAATTTAAAAAAAAAAAAATTGGGTGGTTTTTGTATTGCCGAGGTTTTCTTCTCCTTCTGCATATACAGTTCAGTCTGAGGGTGCTTTTACTTTTATGACATCGATTATTCTGCTTAATGGGAGTCAAAGGGGAATTGGATGAGAATGTGGGGACCTAAGTGAATGGTATGTGTGGCAATAGTGGCATCATGATGAAATCAGGTGCTCATTAAAATAGTGAAATTGAAGAAACTGACATTTAACCTCCTACCCATTGGTCAATATTTTGTGAAATTTTTGTTTGGGATTCAACACCTTTTATGTCAATTGAAAAACACATTTCTGTATAGATTTTACTTAAATACTTTGATGTTGTTTTGTGGCACAACAAATGTAAATTCGCATTTTTCCAAGGACACTACGGCTTTGAAAGTCTTAAAACTTTGGCAGCAATTTTTTCGTTAATTTTACCTGTGATTTCAGGCAAACTCCACCTCCTTCAATCGCAAATATCTCGACTTCTATTTATGATAGATGGCTATTTTTTCTTTAAAAGATAAGTAAATGAACGAGCTTTCAGACTATACCTGTCACTCCATATGCCCAAAAACTGATGAGAGCCTGATTCCACTGCATCATGACACATACGGAAGTCTGAATCCTAGGCTTTTTGATCCTAAAAATCACTTCATGTAATATATCAAATGTATCCCATTATAGTTCTCAACATTTTTCTGTCAAACACCCCTCTGTCTTTGATTTGTTCTTCAAAGGCACAATATGTGAGGCATGATGACAAAATGAGTTACTTCTCTCAATCCAAAAGTCGAGATATTGGCCAAAAATCGACACTAGAGTCAAATTTGTAGATTTTCTATTGATGCCATATTCTGTAAGTGTATAACATACCTTTTATTATTTTATGAATTTAAAAAACTTCAGCTATAAGCGTGATGTATGTAGGCCCCTATTTTCATAGGGCTCGAATTCGAGAAGTAACTCATTTTGTCAGCGCGCTTCACATACGACCATCCAAAAAGCAATATGCCTGACCATAGTCTGACAATAACATCTCCCTTCGACACCTTGTGGTATAAGAGGACAGATGAAGTAAAAGTACCCCTGTATCTGAACTCAGAACCTCATTCACTCTTAACTTAATGATTTCCCTAGTTTACTGTCATTATCTTCTTCTTCTTCTTTTCGATCGCATCACACTTGAAGCCCGGTATCTGTCATAAATTGGGCCATTCTGCTCAGTTCATCTGTCGGCCCGAATAGCTTCTCCTGTAGTGTCAGTGGGGTCGGCCTCGTTTCCTGTCTCAGGGTACCCCTTTGGGCGGTGCCACTGACTGTAGTGTCTTTAGGCCTTTCCCAAAGGGGGGACATTTCTCGTTCAAGCACAGTAGAATTGTAAATGGACTGATTCATCATGTCACGCTCATAACAGTGCCTGATCTGCAACAGGGAACTAATAATAATAATAATAATAATAATAATATATATAACATTTATATATAGCGCATTTCCAAAAAAGTAGCTCAATGCGCTTTACATTGGAATACCCATTTTTCAAAAACCTTTCTTACTACTTCCTTTCTTCTCAAGCAATATACATTAATGCACACACACACACACACACACACACACACACACACACACACACACACACACAAGTTTTAAAGAAATTTAGGCAGCCTAAAAATTGTTAGATACACATTGAGAACACAGTTTCAGTTTCAATTGATTATAGTGGTCTGACAGATTTTGGTCACACTGTGTAGTCCACGGCGCCAACGGCAAACCAAAATACAATAGTTTCCTAGTCTAGTAAGTGTAGTGTAACCAAAGATTCTCTACTGCAGTTGTCTCCGCCTAAGATCCCAGTGCTCGGAAGCAAGGAAAATACGGAATCTTAGCCGACGAAGCCAAGGAAGAATCTACAGTGACCCATGAACTGACGTGACCCCTGGGTGGATTTATGACATATGGCAAGCAAAGAGTGGTCAATCTTGATGACCAATCACAGTGGCATGAGGCATGCCATAAATAACATACACACGCATTAGCCTATCGTGAGTTTTGAGATCTTTATCTACGTTTATCCAGTTGCCCCTCCCCTTTACCTGTCCAACAATTTTAGCTTTCCGTCTCTGATTGAGTCCCCCCCCCCACCTCCTTTGTCGTTACGCATCATTACGATGTGACCACACTAATTAAAATTCAGGTTGTCTCGCAAATTCAGGAAAAACTGCTTTCAATGGTCAGGGAAGAGTTCACGGTTTGATGTGATCCCGCCTGGAACGAACTTGTAGGCCCTACCCACCCAGGGAGTGATGTAAGTTTAGGTGGTGAGGTCAGATGCGAGTGCGATGTTTGGGGAAAAGAAACGCATCAGTCAGTTCACACCTTGGTGTGATCCCGTCTGGAGCAAACACTGCACCGTTTCAAGGAGTTTTACAACGCTTGTGATCACATTCACGATAGTGGCTGATCTTTGAGGCGACAGGCCGTTCTTTGATCTCAACTTTTAACTCTTGGCGGTTGATCGGGGTTTTTTTCCGTAAATTATGATCAGAAATGCCTGCACTTACCCTTTCATTTAGCTGCCAAAGTACTCAAAATGTACTTAAAAAGTACTCAAAAGTACTTTTATAAAAAGTATCGGAGTACAGTAAAAGTACTGGTTTAAAAAATGTACTGGAGTACAGTAAAAGTACCGAAAATTGTAATGTAAGTACAAGTACCGGAGTACTTGTACTCCGTTACTACCAGCTCTGTTTGTAAGTCTGTGCTGCAATCATCCATGCACTGGATCCGTACTCGAGATGGGGTCTGATTGCGCCCAGATAGACCTTAGTGTTTTACTGTTATTATGTTTGATGCCCATCTCCGAAAAGGTTGGTCATTCAAGAGACAGGAGAGATGTTGGTCTTCTTTATGCAGTAGAATTGTTGCGGTTTTTTGTGAGCTTTGAAGACTCCCTAAAAATAATCCTATGGCATTCTTGCAGGGCTTAAGCTTTGACATTTTTATCAGAAGCGAGGCTCTCCACCACTTCGATTACACTGAGATCCTTTAGACGAGCTTATTTTATCGTTGTAAATCATTCCTCTTGTTCTTTTTTGTACAACCCGAAATTACTTTAACTCTTTATCTCCGAGGGGGGTAAACCAACTATGCCGGGGCCCTTTTCTCGTACTAAATCTAAATATGACAAAAAATGTCATTAAATTAGTCATTAAATAAAAAAAGTGGACCTATTTTGATAGTTCTTCATCTAATAAATGAAATTCCGATAAAAGAGACCTGGTTTTGGCAATTGCTGAAAAGTAATTTATTGTCAAAATCGTCAGAAAGGAATATGCCCAAGCCGCTGTCAGCGTCTCACCAGCACAGCAGTTCTGACTGCGAGCTGCTGAAAGCTGCTACCAGAGATAAAGAGTTAAAATCTAAGTATGACTATGACATACCCTTTTCATTCTAGAATAATATGTGTCGTTTTTGTTTGTGCACTATTTACTACATCATAGCTTTCAAGGAAAGCTGTCCTAGGACTTCGAGATGAGGAACGATATGCTTTGTGGCTAAGTGTATACAACGTTGCTATTCACTTTTTTGAAATACTTAACAATGACACTGACAATCTTTTTTTTTTATCTCTTTGAGAGACATTTGTATTTGTCGTTTACAATGGCAGTGGATGTTACAAAGGTTAGGTGCACTTATGGATATATATACACAACAAGCAGGACATTAATAAATCTCTCTCTCTCTCTCTCTCTCTCTCTCTCTCTCTCTCTCTCTCTCTCTCTCCCTCTCTCCCTCTCTCCCTCTCTCCTTCTCTCCCTCCCTCCAATTTATACCTTTTTATACCTGTGGCAGGAATGGCCAACACATCTGGTGTGCCTGGGAGACGACACATTCGGCAGTCCCAGAATGCGCCAGTACTGAACAACTTGGAAGCAGCCGGCGCCATTCCGTTTATACAGACTAATGTTAGTGAGGCTTGCATGTGGTTCGAGTCCTCTAACTATATATACGGTTGCAGTAACAATGCTTACAACACCAGCTGCATAGTTGGAGGAAGTTCAGGTGATTTTTTTTCATACTGTTTGTTGTGTTGGAGAATACGTCATGTACAAAGTCATTTTCTTGTTGGTATTTTTGCTTTAGGGAATTCCTGTTGTCACGAATTGCATGAATGTTTGAGTTTTTTTGGTCTATAACCTCCAAAATAAGGATCTTTTTTATTGCCTTCACATCTCGTCAGTCGGCAAGAATGCCGAACTTTCGTTCCGATCACAAAACGCCGATCGGGATGTTTACCTCCCAGTTTCTTTGAATTTCCCCCAAAATGCTTATGATGGCAAAGTGTTAAGGTTATATGTGGATGGTTGGCAGGTTCTTTGGAGCGGTTTGCTCCTTCTTTCCTATCAAACATCTGCTCTCTTCATCCTTTTTTGTGTTTGTTACTCTCTTGTAGCACCTCTAACTTACCACACTTGTATGACCTTATTGTGTTGAAAATGCCGTAAAACTCTTACGGTGCTAAAACTAAAACACTCCCCTGGGCGGTGCTACTTACTGGAGAATCTTTAGGCCATTCCCAAAGGGGGAACATTAGCATGTTCTTATGCTCAATAAAATTCTAAATGGGCTGATTCATCATTGTCATGCTCATAACTGCCTGAACTGCAAACGGGGAACTGCTGCTTTTTTTTTTCATAATCCTTACTATTATATTTTTTCTTCTACTTTTTTTGTATGTTTGTCACTCTCTTGTGACCTGCTATTTCCGGGGTGCCTTGATAGTCGAAGCAGACTTTGTGCTGTTGAAGCTAGAGAGATGAGCAGAGTAAGCCTGATTCTCTGTATGGACTTCTCTGTTGACATCTACCCCTTCGCGCTCCTATGACCTTATGTAGTTGGGAGCACCGTGAAAACACTACTAAACACTAAAACTAAACAAAACTAAAACTAAAACAAAGGTTATGTGTGATCAACCCTTGTATTCGTGGGTTTGAATCCTAGACAATTGCAAAAGATTGTCATCGTAAACTAGAGGCAGCAGAAATGTGGTTTTTAAGGGGACTGTTGAGAATTTCATGGAAGGAGAAGAAATCTAATGAGACTGTGCTAAAGGAAGCGTATGTGCGATACGCGCTAGTAAAAAATGATAAGGAAGAGAGAAATGCAGTTTCGAATATTGATTTTCTTCATGGTGTTGAAGCATTTGACATAACCTTGTTTGAGTTTTTCTCATTCTTTTTTTTCTTTTTCTTTTAATGTTTTGTTGAAATTGGTGCAAAGATAACCGAGTTATTGCCCTTTAAACAGGTCTTTATTATTAAAAGGCAATTTGCACTTGTATATATTTGTTCGCCTTCGTCCACACATACATGCTCTTTTACGCAGAATATGCATTCACACTTAATAGTACATGAACATACTTCTTTTACTTTCACACATGCATGCATGCACGCACACACACACACACAACACACACACACACACATACACACACACACACACACACACACACACACACACACACACACACACACACACACACACACATACACTCACTCAGACATTTATGCACACATACACAGATACACACACAGCTACACATGCATGCACACACACGTATGTACAAACTTGTATATCTCCACACATACACAAACACACACACACACACACACACACACACACACAGACACGCACACACACACATGCACATTGAAAAACTCATTTTCCAAATGATGACTGATTCACTGGTTGTTTTCCTAACTTTTTGTCAGTAATTAATGCCCTTCATGTGTCTGTATACCACAGGAGGTGAAGGCAGTGTATTATCCTCGGGAGCATCAGTTATTGGAATTGGATCCGATATAGGCGGCAGTATTCGTATGCCTTGCTTCTTCAATGGCATCTTTGGCCACAAAGCAAGCATTGGTAGGTTAGATAGTGCAAATGTTAAGTCTGTACAGTCATATTTGTCCAAAACGGCCACTCATTGTCAAGGAGAAAAATGATTGCCTTAGAAAGATGAATGTTGTGGACAATGTCATTGTAGTATTTTGAAAAATGCATGTTGGAGGAGGGGAAGGGGAAGAGATGGGAAGTGGTTGTTTCGTTTGTAGAGGCAATTGTATCGGATATGTGGCCGTTAGAGTAGGTTTGGCTGAGTTAGTTTGTACCTCCTTTGTTAACTTGAAAGAAATTTGTTTGTTCTTTGTAACACCTCTAATCTTCGGCACTTATATGACCTTATTGTGTTGCAAGTGCCTTAAAACTCTTACGAAAAAAAAAAGGGGGGAAAAAAGGTATAAATATCACCTTGATTTATCTCAATACTTACCAGAGCATTCAGAAATAGTAAATTATATCCATTCGAATTGAAATGAGTTTAGTTACAGATGACTTATTCACTGTCCAGGTGTGGTGGACAACAGTGGTCAGTTTCCTATAGCGAGTGAAAAAGCAATGTGTTTGCTGGCCACGGGACCGATGTGCCGTTATGCCTCCGATCTCATCCCTTGTCTGAAAGTCATGGCCGGACCAGCGGGAGTTGCCAAATTGAAGTTGGATACAGCGGTGAGTATCCTCCTCTTTTTTTTTTTTTTACTTGATGGTGTAACTTGAATAAATAATAATAGTATAGATAATAAAAATGATAGTAATAATAATAGTAGTTGTAGTAACAGTCTAATACACATATAATGAAACATGCATATAGCGAACAGGTTTTTAAGGTCCCAAATTTTTTCTTACTTGCGTATTCTCTATTTAAATCTCATACCTAATGAAGTTCACGCTGAACGAAAAAATTTCTGCATCCTGCTGATGTCGCTATGTGCTGGCTGGCTGTATTTTTATCCATTAGACATACCAGTTTTTCCAAATGTCTTGGATGCAAAAATGTACGTACAAAGTATTGTATTAAAATGAATGTACAAATGAATACATATAAACCTGGATTTGCACAGACAAACATGCATACAACACATGAAATGCATAAACACATAATGTTCCCCTCCCCCACCTTTTGTCCCTATTGTTCAACTTTGCAGTAGTTGAATAGAATATATGTGGGTGGTTGGCGGGTGCTCTGGTGTGGTTTGCTCCTTCTTTCCTATCAAACATCTATCGTCCTTTTCTCCCCTTCTTCTTTTTTATGTTTGTTACTCTCTTGTAACACCTAATCTTCTGGCCCTCATATGACCTTATGCAGTTGCGAGCGCAGTAAAACCTCTACTAACACAAAAAGAATAGAATATTTTGCTTTTATGTGATACTGATTGCTACTGAGGTTCTTTGTTTTCCCCTCTATATTAAAATTGACGAAAAGTTTAATCATGATGATGTTGATAAAAAGTGTTTCAATGTGGGCTCTGTGTAAACTGTATGCCTTCTTTTATTTTCAGGTTGACTTGGCAAAACTACGAGTTATATCTGTTCCCGACGATGCTGGGTCGATCCTGGTCAGCAAAGTGGATCCACAGCTTAAAGAAGCCCAAAGAAAGGTGATAATAATAATAAAAATAATAGTAATAAGAATGCATGGCATTTGTGTAATGCATTTCCATAATTAAAAATGGCCAGTGCGCTTACAAGACATAAGTATCCTGCATCAGCGTTGTGCAAGGTAAGGGGTTTTACTTATGTCCTGTAAATGCTGTCTATCTGTGGGTTTATGAACATCCTGCAGTGCTCAGGTGAAGGCACGGATTATAGGTATGCCCCCCATACGCCAGTGGGAAGTACTGCATATCTATGATGAAGAGGTACCAATTTTTTGGATAAATCTGGAAATCCGGAGTACTGAAATTGTCCCTTTTTGCAATGTGATATTCTCTTGCTTATATATTTATCAATGTCTTAATCTGTATTTGCATGTCATATTGCATTTCATATTTAAACAGTCTAATATGATCCATAAATTTTGAGTCCCTGTGCTCATGTTTCCATTGGGTTCGAAAAGTTCAGGAATTTTTTTCGTAGCCAGTTGGCATCTCTGATGATGGGACAGGGTTATTGTCACTTTAATGTATGGTCTCTTCTTATTTTTGTACATCCTTCTGTAATTTTGTCAATGGGCTTAAGGTTCTGACTTCATGATTAGTTGTTCGAGTCAAATGGAGCTTAAAGCTCATAACAACCCCAACCTCTAATTTATAAAACAATCATAAGGTGCTGCTGCTTCTGTTTTAATTATTTCTAAAGTTCCAGAAGCCTGAACTGTTCCCCTTCCTCTCCCTATTTTTCCCTTTTATATTGCATGAGGAATGTCAGCTGTTTCCTCTTTTTACTTATTGTGTTGCAAGTCCGTAAAACTTTAACTTAAAATTAAAACTAAAACTTCCTCTTTTTTCCCCCACTCTGCTACTGATTTTTACTGTATTCGTCCCAGCAAGTTTATATTGTTTCAGAATGCTATCAGGACTGCTTCGATAATAATGTAGATTTTAAGGAGCATAGATCTTGCTGTTGAATGAGAATTTGCGCTATACAAATTAAATGCTTTTTATTATTATTTGAATTAAAAAACACATCATGTCTCTCACCTTTCAGGCAATTTTTATGCTAGGAGATCTCACTTATACTTACCACGGTTTATTTTGTTGTTTTTTAAAGTGAATTTTTAAGAAATTAAATGATGGTGGTGCAAAGCTGAGGCACTTTATGTTTGACCGCCATAGACGTGAGTTCGAATCTTGTTTGGGAAGTCTGTTTCATCTAATGTCTCTGTCTTTCTGTTTGGATGCTCTGTTCCTTTTGGCCGAAGTAGACTAAAAGGCAGAGTCAAAGTATCAATGGTCTAGATTATGTCAATAGTGATGTTAAACATTTACCCGTACTATCAACGGAATTTGTGCTTTTACACGATATGTGCATGTGAAGTGTGATATATATTACAGTCTTATTATAATATCACTTAAATTGATGACTTTTTGCTAAATACAACATATTATAGTTGGGCTCAGATAACGCAAATATGGAAAATTCTAAACTACAGTTAGGTCGTACAATTTGCCATTCCCCAACTGATAGCTCTTTAATTTCGTTATCGATTAACCCAAATTATGTATGTGTTGAATATATTTGTTAATTCCTGACATGTTAAAATAAAGTTGTCTGTGCCCAACTGTATGTTTGTTTTTTATATTATTTATGCATTGATAAATCAATAACAGTAAAGTTGATGGCCACAAGAGATGATGCGACAAATTTTATTGCTCCCACAAAGCTTTTCGTGGCTTTCATTCTATTGCATTCTTCTGATGTTTCAGTACTGACCCTAGCAGGACCTCCTGAAACTATCTCTCGTTTTGTTTTTGTGTGTCCTTTCAGGCTGCAGAACATTTCAGGAAGAAAGGTGCGACGGTGACAGAGCAGTACTTCAAAGAGTTCCGGGAATCCGTCAATATGTGGGCGGGTAAGATGAACCTGTCTGACGATGGCCCGTCATTCGCCTGCATCATATCCGGGAAGGAGGACGGCCATGTGAATTGCACGCTGGAATTGGGTCGCTGGCTTGTAGGGTCCTCGTCGCATACACTTCCGGCTATAGCCCTTGGCATCCTCAATGACTACCTGCCTGCCATGACCAAGTCGGCTGATTTAAAGGCGGTGGAGAAGCTGGACAGTTTGCGGGAGCGCCTGGTGTCTGTTCTAGGTGATGATGGAGTCTTCCTGTACCCCTCCCACCCCAAAATAGCTCCCTACCACCACCATCCCGTATGCACTCCCTTCAACTTTGCCTACACAGCCCTGTTCAACGCGCTGGGTTTCCCCGTGAGCCAGTGCCCCCTGGGCCTGAGCTCTGATGGTCTCCCTCTAGGGCTGCAGGTAGTGGCCGCTCCGTACCAGGACCACCTGTCTCTGGCCGTTGCCCGGGAGCTGGAGGAGGCGTTTGGCGGCTGGGTCAGCCCGGGGATGTGAACTCTGGTGACCTCTTGGTGGCCAGTACAGACCTGCCAAATACTCCCGTAATAAAGTTAGAGCTCTCCTATTTAAAAAAAAAAATAATATCAATTTGCTTTTTGGATAAATCAGCACCTAGACACATGGATGGCTAGTGTCTCTATAAATGAATTTCTTAGCCCATAGGACCTGATGTGCTTCAAATTTGATGTTTATCTCAAATTTCGTTTCCATCTTGGTGTTTGCGACTTGTCATGAATGTGGTGGAAATACACATTTTTATTTGTGACTGTTTGTGTGTATTTGCCAAACAGGTAAATTTGCCACTATGGATTTGATTATTTTTTCCCCCCAAACTCCCATTTTTTGGTCATAAAGTGGTTGGCAGGTCTGTCGGTGAGTTCCCCATAGCAGTCAGCTAATGAGCGTGAACTGTTATAGGTTTTTTGTTTTTTTTTGTTGTTCAGCAAGTTCCCCCCCCCCATGCCACTCACTCGGCTAATATTCAATTTGTCTGTGAATGTACAATCTCCACTGTTTTCTGTGCTTTGTAAGAGAACGTTGTTGTAGTAGTGTGCTTGTGAATTTATCGTTTAGAACATTAACAGCATTGAAAAAAGCGGGGGGGGGGGGGGGGGGGGGATGTGTGAAGTTAAAGTATTTTCAGTCTTGAAGTGTGTTTTGGTGTTCCCAACTTATCGTAAATGATATAGAAATACATATTTTTGTTTTGCGATTATATTTTGTGTGTATTTGCAAAAACAGGTAAATTTGACATGAAGTATTCAAATTTGTAATCTTAATCTACTGGGGTTTTTGTTCTAGAGTCTTTCATTCCCCCCCGGCCCCCCCTCCCAAACTCCTTTTTTTTTTATTCATGCCACTGAGCTAATGTATTTGAACCGTTATTCCGACCTAACAAGTCGAAGCTCTCCAATTTTTTAATTTATTTTTTGCCAATCAAAGAACACCTTGGATGTGCTTGTAATACGACTTTTTACTTGAATTCTGTTTCCTTATTGTACATGATGGGAAATACACATTTTTAAGGAGATTGTTTTGCAATATTTTTGCCACTTATGGTATAATAATATGACATGAAAATACACATTTTTGTTCTTGTGTATTTTGCTGTACACATTTATTTGCAACAGTCGGTTCATTTTGTAATCTTGATACTTCTGGGGTTTGGAGTTTTCTTCACTTTTTCCCCGTCAGACTCCAGTTTTTTGTGGAGGATAGTGAGGAAAAATATTTTTGGTCATGGAGTGGTTTGCAGGTCTGCTCATTGTATTATGATGTTCAGGAAGTTTCCGTGCCAATCACTCGGTTTATGATCAATATTTGTCCTTGGATGTATAATCTCCCCAGTTTTCCTGTTCCCTATGCTTTATTAGAGAGTTGTTTTTGCAGCCTGCTTGCTTCTGGATTTGTAATGTAGACCATGGGCTTGATTGAGAAAGGGACTCGGAGAGGGAGGAATTTGAAGCATTTTCAGTATTGAAGTGCAATAGTTTGACAGCAAGGAGAAAAAATGCATTTAATATTAGCTCTTTAAATGACACTTTTTTTATTGTATATGTCTATCTATACTGTGCAACAGTTATTGTGATAAGCTGTTCACCTAATAATAATGATACTGATAATAATGATAATATTAATAATGACTATAACATTTAAACGGTAATGATTGCATTATATAGCAAATGCCCATGATCTACAGCATGTTCCATGCACTTTGTTTTACTAACGTTTCAAAAGGAAGAGGCCTTGTAGTTTATTGATGATGTAGATTACTAGATTGTGGTGACGTAGAGCAACGTTTAAATTTGAATTTGAGAGTCTTTTGTAGAGTGTGTGTGTCACGACACGGTGGATTCAGGTGCTCGTCAATCTGTGGGAGTATGGAGTTATGGGTTTCATCTTAAAACTTGTTCATTTGTCTTGCTTTTTTATGAAAAAAGTACCAACGTATTTTGAAAATAAGTAGAGATTTTTGAGATTGAAGGAGAAGGGGGTTTCCTGGTGCCAGAGGTAAATAAGTGAGAAAATAATCGCCAAAGTTTGGCAACTTCCGAAGCTTGGGTGTAGAGACGGGCGGGGAGCGCTTTTTTCTTCCCGAGCGAGAAGACCAAGAGGCTGACCTTCTTCTCGCCGGGACCGGTACCGGAGAGAAGTGCTTCTCGTCTCATGACCAATTTCTCTTCTCACCCCGTTGGATGAGCAGTTCGCTCTGCGAGAGGGCCGGCCATGGACGAGATTTCTCTTCTCGCGCCATTTGACGAGTAGCTTGAGAAGGTCGGCCGTGGCCGGGATCTAAACTATGCTATCGCTGTTGCGCAGGCACAGGATGTGAAGGAAGGTAGGGAGACTTTGGCCTAGGCCCTGATCAACTCCCCACTCGCCTCGTCTCGCCACCCTGTTCCCTCCCTTTCAGTTTTAGACACAGGACAGCACGGTGATGGGTGACACTGTCTGCGTGTCATTTCTCGCTGGCTGTGCCGCCCTTTCCATCGACACCAATCACTCTCTCACTCTCATTACTCGTTATGTCAAGCCAACGAGCGGTATCACTTCTTAGTACCGGCTAGTAGTTTAGTGGCCGGGAAATGGCGGGAAGAGCATTTCTCACGAGAAAGGGGTACTCTTCTCGGCTCGTGCCCGCTCCGACTTGGGTATGTTTAGAAATTGCAATTTTACACTTTTATTTTTAGGGTGCCGCTGATCAATGTTTTTCTGTCAAATCTACGCTGGAATGTTTTTAAATGAGCCATTAAGGTACTTATTCAAACGACAACAAAAAACCTGTAAAGATTGCCCAAGGGGCGGAAAAATGTGGGATTCTTCAGTTTCGTTATCTTGATGAGCGCCTGATTTCGCCACGATGCCTCTCATGTCTTCTCGGCCCAGTGTCCTTTTGGGGGACCAAAGTCTCCACATTCTCTGCTATTACATTCGCAGCTTTCACAGTTTTACCGTCTTTCTATTTAGAGAGAGAAGGAGAGAGACAAACAGAAAGAGAGAGACAGATGTGCCGAGTATAATATAGAGTTATATCTGTCTAAGAAATATGTATAGACAAAGATGTATACATTTATTTATTTTTGTGTGCAGTTTATCACCTTGGGTCTCCCCATGTAAGAGATCTAGCGCCATTGCAACATGTGGCAGTTTAGATATTATATTTTATATATATATATATGTGTGTTTTGGTTATTAGCCCTAGCTCAGGGGACACGTATGTATGCACAGATAGTCCTGGTTCAAGTCCCAAGTTCTTGAACTTGACCCTATAGTGCCCACTTCAACAATTTTGACTTTACACTGATATTATTCAAGCAATGTAAATGAAATCTTCTGAGGTTGCATTGTTATTTTATTCATATTTTTGTTGTTTCCCCCCTCCATCCCCACCACCACCAACAACCCTCAAACAAGAAAATATAACGACCAAAAATCAGAAACAATTTTATCTAAACTTTGGGTTCCAACATGAACTAACTGACACAAGAAGCTTCAGTTATTTGGGAAGCTCTCAAGGATCCTATCTCACTTGGCTCGGATCTGTTTAAGATGGATGTCAAACTCAGAAGTGAGACCTCTTCCATGACCTTACAGTATTGATAGGGGGTTAAAACCCATGTCATACCAATTGTATTATAGGATGTTGGTTGTAAAGGTTTTTATCTTTTGTTCCGTCTGCAATGATCCCGGCCTTGTAGATAAATTAATAGTAATGTTTTTATGTCCTGTAGACTGTAAACTGTTGTATATACCTCTACAATTTTGATATAGATGGTATACAGCTCATTAGTGGTGGTATGTTTTTCTATATTTTTGTGTCTTTACTTTATATTGTTCTACAAATTTGTTTGTTCTTGCCTTCTGTCTGTTTGAAAACCAGCATGTCGTGTTTGTAAGGATTATTTTGTCATGACCTAGTGGAATCAGGCGATCATCAGTTTTTGACATATAGAAATATTGGTATCATCTTAAAACTTGTTCGTTTGTCTGCTTTTCGATTAAAAAAAAATACCCATCTATCTTGAAAAGAAGTCAAGATATTTGCAATTGATGGAGGTGGGAGTCACCTGGTTTCAGCTGCAAAATAAGCGAGAAAATGAGTGCCAAAGTGTGGTGACTTCCGAAGCTTGAGAGTCCATGGAAACTGAAAGTTTTCATTTTTGTGCCTTTAATCAATGATTTTCAGAAATACAACACGAAAATGTGTTTAGAAATATACATCAGAGGTGCTGAACCCAAAAATGGAAATTTGAAAAAAAAATTGCCAAGAGCCTAGAAAAATGTTGGCTTCTTTGCTTTTATTATTTTGAAGAGCACCTGATTTCTCCATGAATCCTTTATTTGAACAAAGACAACATGTATGGGGCCACTTATACGGGAAACATAACCCGGTCCAACTGTAAGCCAGGTTTTTGGCATCAGGAATACTATTGCTGTGTTTTTCTTCTTCTCCATCGCATCACACTTGAAGTCTGGTATCTGCCATATTATATTGGGCCGTCCTGCTCAGTTCATCTGTCGGCCCGTATAGCTTCTCCTGTAGTGTCTGTGGGGTTGGCCAGGTTTCCTGTCTCAGGGCCCTGTGAGTCTTGCAGTGCTGAACAAACTATTGCTGTAGTATCAAATCAAAAGGTGCCGATTTTCCAGATAAATCAGAAATCCCAATAAATCCGAAAATTCTAATTTTAGAAATTGCCTTGATGTTGTTATACTCTTGCATATACATTTATTTGTATTTCAATATCTTTTTACCTCATACATAGGGCTTAGTCTCTTAATTTAAGAACAATCTTGATATAGGACACATTAGAGAATACGATCTGTAAATTTAGACTCCCTGCAGCACACATTTCTGTGGGGTCGGAAAAGTTCAGGACTTTTTTTTTACTTTTGTAACCACATGTCACCTCTGATGAGATGAGTGCCCATACTATGATCTGCTGAGCAGGTAGCACCGTCAGAATGTTACAATTTGTGATTGGAGCCCAATGTTATTTTGGTAAGAAACGGAGTTATATCTTGTTTTTAATTATTTTATTTTTTTTGGAGGGGGGAGGAGAGTTGTTTCGAGGATTATCAACTTTTTTAGACTGCCCATGCTTTAAGTTCTACATAATGAAATTTGAGGAAGCGAATTTTTTGTGCTGTGAATTTTTATCTCATCAACTTTGGTACGTAACATTCATTTTTGTTAGTGTAATGCTGTTGTCTTTAGTTTCATTTTTATCGTTTTATTGTGTACTCCCAAGAGCGTTTATTCCAGAGTTGTAATCTCCAGATATCTCTACACATTCCCTGATTTTTTAATTGTTTAGTCAAGTCTGAGTCCTAGGTGCACCTTTTTCCCCACTCGCACTCTGTGAGTAGTTGTTTTTTTTCACAGACTCGCACCCAAGGACACTTATGTGTACCTTTGTACATACATTATATTTTTGTGTGTTTTTTTTCTTTTGAATTTAATTTTGCCTTCTCAGAATTTGCAATGCCTTTTACTCAAGTTCTTTGTAACTGTGTAGGAAAACACGTTTTTCTTTTCCTTTTTTTAAACTGTTTTAACGCTTTGCTGAAATATCCTAGCAGCAGACAGGCATGTTTGGACTCTATGTACCCTTTAGTATTGACATACACAATCTTGTTTGCTTTGGAGATGTACAGCTTTTTTTATGATTTGTGTCACGACACAATGGAATTCGACGCTCGTCAATTTTTGGGCATATATTTAGAAAAAAATCCCGTTCTTTCTGAATAAAAGTTGAGATACTATTTGTAATTGAAGGAGATGGGGTCGCCTGGTGTTAGAGGTAAAATTATGGAGAAAATAGCTACCAAAGTTTAATAACTTCCAAAGCTTGGGGTGTCCTTGAAAACTGCAAATTTACATTTTTATACCATGGATCCACATTTTTCTGTAAAATCCACACAAAAATGTGTTTTTAAGTTGCTGAGCCCAGCAAAAATTAACAATAATTGCCCAGAGGTCGGGAAAATGTCGATTTCTTTAATTTGATTAATATCACAAGTGGCTGATTTCACAGCGATGACACATTTTTTTCCCTCCACAGAGTTCATGCAGATGTACTTTTGAATTACTGATTGCTTTTATTTATTTTAGCCGATTTTTCTCCACTTGAAACTCACACACGTTTGTGAGTTCCGACAGACTGCTCATTTATTTAGTTGTTTTTATTTAATCCCCAGAAGAATCGCTTACATTTTTTGTTACTGATAGGTCTGATTCTAGTTTCTTTAGCAGCTCAGGAAATGTATTTACATTATGTGTGTATGCTATGCTGCTGCAATTTTCAACTAGTTTCTTCCTACTAAGATTAAGATTTTAATATGTTAACGAGTGGGATCAAAGTGATTATCAATTTTGCTATTATATATATTATGTTTACCCTGTGTAATGTTTAAACGCCTTTTATTTTTTTAAAAATCAGTCGAATGTTTGTCTGCTTTGATTTACTTGTGTATAGAATTGTGTTTGCTGAAAGTCTAAATGAAAATGGCCTCTTTTTTCACAAAATGAGTTGGAATATATTCAATGCGTCGTGAAATTTCAAAATTACTCTGTGATTTCTTTTTTGTATGGAAATAATAAAAGAAAATGCTTTTGTTTTCTGATATTGTTTGTAAATTAATCTTGAACAGCCGGCCTCAAATGACTTGGAGTTGTTAGCATCATCTAATTTCAGTTTGTCATATTTCGAGTAATTTTTTTTACATAGCTATGAGATGACTACTACTTTGACAAAGTTTTCTTTTGAACGTCAGTAGAGCTGTGAACAAGGCGTTTTACCTGTCTGTGATAAAGTGGGCTTACCGTAATTAAGCTTAGTTGGCAACTGCTATGAACATATTGACACACTTGTGTGGGTGGTGTGGTCTCCTTCATGACACAGATGGGGGCTGTTTGCTGGGTCTCTGGTGGCACCGGTAGTCTAGTGGTTAGACTGCCTATCCCGCAATTATTTGTGAGACCGAGGTTTTGGGGTTCAAACCTCAGTTGGGTCCAACGTTTTGTCCTTGGGAAAGGCCCTGTACATGAATTTTCCCAGGATTTTGATCCTTTTGGAGGTGGATATTAAATTCAGAGGTACCACCTCTTTAATAACAGCTTACAATGTTGCAAGGGGCAGTAATCCTATATAATGTCATTTATACAGTTTCTGATTCTCCGGTGAAATGTTGTTTTTGCTTGACGCGCTCTCAGCAAGAACATTTTGGTCTAATTATTCCTATTTTGGTTCTCCACATTTTGCTTTTGTCTTAATGTTTAATAAGTTTTACAGCACTTGCAACACAATTAGGCCATATAAGTGCCGAAGATTAGAGTCGATACTTTTCGAGAGTTACATACTAAATGAAATAATGATAAGATAGAGGGATGGTAGATAAGAAAGAAGTAGCATCAGCATTTAAAAAAACACCTGAGCTCCCGCCAACCACCCACCTAGATTTGTACAAATGCGTGCACATTTTGAGACAATAATGGAGACGCACTAGTGACCAACATCTCTATTTGATAAGCTGTTGTCTTCAAGCTCAGTACATTAGTGGTTAAGGGCTGGAGGGGCACCAAGAAATCGTGTTTTGGGGTCAAATTATGCAAATTGGGGTTATTACATATTATAGTAGCTGGACATTTCCTGAACAATATACAGAAACGTATGTAAGCCTTGCTACACCCTAAAGCTGTGTTTTTTTGTCCAGGTTTTTCTGGGAAAGCACGCCATGTTGTCTAGCCTTTTCTTACCTTTATCGGCTGTTTTCTCTCAATTCAATTTTTCCACACATTATCCCATTTTTCTGCTCTATTTCTTGTTCAATTTTAATGTAATTTTGACAGGATACCAGCAACACCTAGTTCTAAATTTTTGGTCGTTGAATTTTTTATGAATGGAGCAGTTTTTTATTTATGGGCTTAGCATGAATTTTCCTTTTTTAAAAACTTTTTTCGCTACAACCCAGTTGTAAGTGTCATAAAATAGAAACTAAAGCATATATAAAAAATTCAACAAGCCAAATTTAAGAGCTACATATTTACTGTTTTCATGCCCAATTAGAAGTGAATCAGTTTGTCAAAAAAGGAATAAAATGGGATTGAAAAGGGTATACAAAATCCAATATGGCCACCATTCCCGTAGCGACCGATTCACAATACATGTATACCTTTTGAACTATTGATTTCAAATCCCCAATAACACAATGTCCCACAGCAATTATGGGCACTCAGGGCCTTGTCCAATATAGACCTCAGCTGCCCCACCAGCCCTTAAAAGTGCGTGAATGTTATAGAAGTTATAGAAAAAATATAGAATCTATAAACTTGTTTCTGTATGTACCCTGTTGTCATATTGTTTGAATTTGATTTTGGAAAACTACGAAGTGATTGCTTGAAAAATAAAACCAAGGCAAAAATAAAAATGAGCTTTTGATATCACTTAATTTGTGGGCCTCATTGTTTTTTTTTCTTTCTTTCTTTTTTTTGTGTCTTTCTTGGGGGTGCTTTATGTGTCCTGTTACCCATTCTTTTTTCTACTTCTGTTCGACGTGTCTGTGGGTGGTTGGCGGGTGCTCTGGTGTGGTTTGACCTTTCATTCCAATCTAACATAATCTATGTGGGTGGTTGGCGGATGCTTTGGTGTCGTCTGCTCCTTCTTTCCTATCAAATATCTGTCCCCTTCTTCTCTTTTGTGTATGCTACTCTCTTGTAACAAGTAATCTGTTCTTCGGCACTTATAGGACCTTATTGTGTTGCAAGTGCCGTAAAACTCTTACTAAAACTAAAAGACCATAATCTATCATCCTCATAGCTGGCAACCAGCTCGTAGAAATATTGTATCACGACGCGGTGGAATCAGGCGCTCGTCAAAATAATGAAATCGAAGATGTCAGCATTTTCCCACCAGTTTGACAATTTAAACAATTTATGTTCAACACCTTTAAGTCCATTGAAAAAAATATTTATGTGTGGATTTTGCTAAAAAACATTAATTAAACACTCATCAAATGTAAATTTCCAGTTTGCAAATGTCGTGACTTCTATTCAAGACTGACATGTATTATTTTAATCAATAGATGGTCAAATAAGATAGCTTTAAGGTGATACCAATAGCTCCAGATGCACAAAAATTTACGAGCGTCTGGTTCTACCGCATCGTAACAAATATGTATTTAATACGGGGTTTTTTTTTTTGGGGGGGGGGGGGGGGTCTGAGTGTATGGAAGTCCGTTTTTTTGTGTTAAAAAATATTATGTAATGTAGACAATTGATTTCTCTTTTCTTCCTAGTATCGCTCTTTGCAGACTTGCCGATGTTAAAGAAAAATGACTAATTTTCAAGATCGGATATGCTAATTAAATGATGATGAGAACGGAGCCTATAACAGTCAAATGGAGGGATCTTTACAAAATATTCCCGGCAATGTAGCAGGTCTGCTTTAAATAGCTTGAATTTATTGAGTGTAGAAAAGTGTGTTTGGCGTGTGTGTGTGTGTGTGTGTGTCTGTGTGTGTGTGTGTGTGTGTGTGTGTGTGTGTGTGTGTGTGTGTGTGTGTACATGTATGTGTTTGTGAAGGGTTTGGGGGGGGGGGGAGGGTGTCACTTTACCAGTGCACCATTTTGATCTACCATGTAATAGATTTTTTTTGTTTTGTTTGGATCGAACAGAATTGTAGAAATGGAAAAAATACACCGTTAAAAATATTAAAATCTGACATTAAATAAAAAAGGTACATGTATCAAGGTTCAAATTTATAAAATTTACGGCGGCATAAAAAAACACTAAAAAGACAAGGAAGAAGTGCGAGTCTGAATAGTTACTCAATCGTACATTAAGTTGGTTCTCAAGCAAGGTTCTACTCTCAGTTCTCTTTTTTATGTTGGTCGTTTACGCCCCCCTCCCTTCTCGACACAGTTTAGATCATTTAAGAGGCGAGATTTCGACTCTGCCTGTCCAGGCCAAACCGTGCTGAGTGGGATACAACATCCCGGCAGAAAAACCAAGATACTCAATGAGAATTAGAAAAACCCTTTCCACTCGGAAATGGAACTCGGGCCTCTTGCATGCACCAGCGAAACATCTCGCCGCTACACCACTTATACTTATACTTTATACTGTTCCTCTTAGTTCTGTCCTTTCGGAAGTCAATGTTATTGTCTCGCCTTTTTTGATAAATGATGTCATAGTTTAAACATTAATTCCTTCTAAAATTAAAATATTGAATGTGTCCCACGCGCTCATGTCCTTATGCAGTTACGAGCGCCGTAAAGCACGTCTTACCAACCCCCCCCCCCCCCCTTTTCCAGTTTTAACCCTGGCGTCGGTAGCCAATCGCTTCCTTAGAATTGCAAAGTTCTATCTGCTCAGTACGTAGATCTAGGTTTGTTGAGAAATTTGACAAAATGTTAAGTTTTTTTCGAATGCAATGCTTTGAATATCTTGATGATGACTCCGAATAATCTAATGATTTTGATAGATTATAGCCGACAGAATATTTGGTTTCTGACCCCCTGGTCTAAGTAACTCCAAAAAGCCATTGATGTCAGATAGAACTTTGTAATTGAAGGTAGCAAAGTGTTTAGGCTACCGGACCCGTCATCGTGATAAAACGATAGATACTCGCACTTCAGCAAGATTTGTGCGTTTTGTTGCTAGAGAAAGCAAAAATCACTACGTCACGCACCATTCTCAGTCGTTCCCACTTTCGCTCTGGCGTATGCCTGCGAGTATTTGCTAAAAATAAATTTCACAACACTAATAGCATCAAAGAGGATGAGAGAGCCAAAGACTAAGCTCAACATCACTATGGCAACAACCCCGACCGACATACTGGAGGGGCGAGTGTCAGGGGCGGATGTTACTTTCCTAGCCACAGAAGACAGCGACGTTTTCTCAATCTCGAGGGTTTCAACCAAAATGACTTTTTCTTGTTCTTCTTCTTCTGTATCCATGAGAATTTTGACAGGTGCCGGGTTTTTAGGACATTTGCAGTGACATAATGAAGTGCGTGGGATAGCCGTTAGATGCTGTTCACAGCTTGACTCCCAGACCAGACCGTTAAATGAGGTCAGACAGCGATAGATTCCATCGTCTTCTTCCACAAACTCTTTGATCTCAAAAGCAGAGTTTGGTCCCTGTGCGAGCGACTTGTCACTTTTTATCCAGCGGTACAAGTTGTGAGTTTTGTTGGTTGCGAGACAGTGAAGCTTCAGCGTCGTGCCGAATGGTACGTCCGTTAGAGGAGACTGGAGCATAGGGCGGGATGAAAAAAAAGTCATCTCAATGACGTTACTCTCGCGAACATGGCTGCCGTCAGCGACTGCGCACTTGTACGTTCCCAAGTCGGTTCTGGAAAAGTCTGGCAGTCGCAAAGTAGCGTTTTTCTCTTCCGGTATCGTGACGTTATCAAGTGTCCATGAGAATTTGATGGCGTCACGATCCCCTGGGACGTTGCAAGTCAGCTCTACGTTTTCACCATGGTTTACGGATGTGTTTTCAGTCGTTAGCTTCGGGTTTACATGGGTTAGAGTCACAGCCTTGCTGTAGGCGGACCAACTACCGTTTACTTTTGCTCTGCACGAATAGTTGCCGAAATAGTCTGACTTGAAGTTCTCCACGGTGTGTATATTCAAAGGCGAGTAAGTGTCATAAAGTTCATCGTCTCCCTTCCACATAATATAAGACTCCACGTCCTTGTCGAGAGTGGAGCAAGTCATCGAAACAGTGGACCCCAGCCAAACCTGTTCAGCATCAACAAACAATGTAGGAGTTCGCAATGTGTACACGAGATCTAATCTATTACTTTTCTCTGACAGAACGCCACTCACTTCCACATCGCACCATACAGGCCCTTCCTGGTTAGGTTGGAATTTCTCAACAGTATACGTTTGTTTTTCGGTCTTCTTGATAAAACCTTTCTCTCGATACCAGCCGTACGATCCTTCAACAATAGACGAACAAACAACTTCCAGTGCATCACCTTCAAACAAATGTAGATCACCTCTATTTAACGTGTCGTCTTGGTCGTCACCGTTAAGTCTGCGAGCAATAAGAATTGGAGCGGGAATGAAAACTTGAATTCCAACATGCTCACTGTACAGAGACAGACGATGGGTGGTCTTGTTCTGTACTGCACACGAGTAATTAGCAGAGTTCGCCAGCTGAATGTGGGTCACTTGCAGAGTAGACCCTGCCTGGTCGGGTATAACGTGCCCATCTTTCTCCCAGGAATAAGCAAGTCCATTGTTCACAACGACAGCTGTGCAAGAAAAAGTAACGTTGCTTCCAATTTCAAAGCGAGTGCTTGCGGTCGTTACTTTCGGCTGGGACAGATTTGAATCAAGAGTAAGTCCAAGAACCTGACTTTTTAATGACTCAACCGAGTCATCCATGTAGGAACAATGATACCGCCCTTCATTTTCAGAACCGAAACTGCTGATATACAAAGAGTCAGTTTTCGATTTTTCGTGATGAACATCGTTGAAGTACCATCTGTACGTCCTTCTGTACGTCTCGGCTTCTGACACTGACAGTGTAGTGTTGTATGAACACACAATCGTGACCCTGTGTCCGGGAACGATTACGGGGTTCTCGGAAAAGATAATATTTGGCGCCGGCGGTTTATTCACGCAACCCGTACCCCAGGCATTATCCGGGCATACTGCACTTTCACAGAGAACTTTGTATTTATTGCTGCAGCACACATTTATAAGACGGTACTTGTATAATGTTCGACCTTCATAACCGGGATGGGTGTCTGATAGGAACACACAGTTTGGAGGACAACTACTATCACTGTCTTTTTTTTCGGTGTTGTCATAATTCTTCCAGAACCTTGCACTGATTTCCGCTTCCTTCCAATAGAAAGTGTTGTTGTCCTGAAATGAGAGCACAGATTTTTTGATAAATTATAATTGTTTCGTCTACCAGCTTTTCGGATGTACTAAATCCAAAATTGTGATTTTTTGTCTTATTGCAGTTTCTTAATCTGTGATATCAGTTGCAGCTTGTGGGTCTGAAATATTC
Source organism: Aplysia californica (assembly GCF_000002075.1). NCBI lineage: Eukaryota > Metazoa > Mollusca > Gastropoda > Aplysiida > Aplysiidae > Aplysia > Aplysia californica. Next base: position 845,682 of record NW_004797281.1, on the reverse strand, counting down.
GATTGAATTTCAACCAAATTTGATTACAATGCTGAGTGAAGTGAAACTGTTTCTCCTCAAACCAATCTCTCTCTCACTCCTCTCTCTCTCTCTCTCTCTCTCTCTCCCTGTCTCTGTCTGTCTCTCTGTATCTATCTGTCTGTCTCTCTCTCTTTCTCACTTTCTCGGTGTCTCTGTCCGTCTCTGTGTCTTTGTCTGATTTAATGTGGTACTTATATCAGGCTCAACCTCGGTTAAAGATTACGGGCCCAGGGCCCACGGCAATAATAAATATAGGAGCAACACAAAAACAGCACATTGTCATTTCGTTCGGACTGAAAAAATCTTCTCTATCTATCTATAATCCAAAAACAGAAATAACTTGAGCTGACTTTTGAACAAAATAAAAAATTTGATCCCTCTTAATTTCCACGTAGTGAGTTCCAAATCTTGGGGGCAGTGAAACGTCCTAATTCTCTCGAAAAATAGTGATCAGGACCTATCAGTCCTCGCTCGAAAACTTTGTAGAGGGAAAAATTCCTTTTCAACAGCAGGCTCTATACGCTCTACAATCGTTTAGATGCATTGCATTAGTAGATCTGTGGTGTGGTGGTTAGGTGCTTCGCTGGTATACGCAGGAGACTCGAGTTCGATTAACTAGTGGAGAGAAAATTGTAGTTAAAGAGCATCTCAGTCGTTCTGCTCGGATGTTGTATCGTTCTCAGCCTTGGGTGGCTCTTCGAGGCAGAGTCGGGAGCCTGCCTCCTAAATGATCTACATTGTGTCTATTCTTAATTTCTTCATTTAATTTATTAATTATTTTTGTAGAAAGTTGGGGGGGGACACTAACATTTAAAACATAAACAGTACAAACCACTTACTTTTTTAATCACCAGCCATAGATCATGACCAACAAAATTTGTGCCGTCCGACAGAAAATTTCGAATTGTCTGAAACTCTTGGTTATTTTTCACGGTCAGAGGTTGCCACCCATCAGGACACGCCGTCGATATTTGATCGTACGTGGCAGGCCCCGCAGAGATAGAGTAGCTCTTCTGCGTAGTAGCCAGGAAAGGTTCCACTATGCACTCCGATACATTTGTCACAGCTGTGGGAGAAAATGAAGGGGTTAAGTTTTGTTGGCTTTCATAAAAGATGTGTAATTTTAAAAACAATCCTCTTTTTTTAATATCGACGGTTCAGTTCAAGAATACCGTATACCACTTTTTTTTAAATCGATTTTTTTTCTTTTACCTTTGCTGCAGATTTTTCTTCATCACATATTTACGATGTGAGGATCTGACTGTAAATGACTTATTTACAGCCCTATCCTCAAGCCGAAAAGAATATGTGGCGGAGAAAGATCTGCGTCTACAGAAAAGCACACAAAACGTCGAGTTTAAGACAAATGTGAGGCAGCGTGGTGGAATCAGGCTCTCGTCAATTTTTGGACATGTAGACTTATTGGTATCATCTTAAAGCTTGTTCAGTTGTCTTTATTTGGATTAAAAAATATTCATTTATCTTGAATACAGGTCGAGATATTTGCGAATGAAAGGGGTGGGGGTTACATGTTTTCAGAGGTAAAATTAGTGAGAAAATGGCAGCCAAAGATTAGTTATTTCGTTAGCTTAAGAGTCCGTGGCAACTGAAAATTTACATTTATTGTACCTTTAATCAACGTTTTTCAGTAAAAAAATCCCACAGAAATGCGTTCTTTAGTGGGCATGAAAGGTGTTGAACCAAAAAACAAAAATTTGTTAAAAATTCACAAACCTGAAGAAATATGCATATTTCTTCATTTTCATTATTTTGACGAAAGCCTGATTCCACCACGCTGCCTCACAAATGTGACATATGCGTTTCTTGAACTGAACCGTCGGAATATAGGTGTTTTTATTCTATACTCCCATCGTCAACGACACAAGTTAGATGATTTATGTGGCGGGTTTCTGACCCTGCCTATCATGGCCAACCGGGGCTTAGAGGGATACAAGATCCCAAGAGGAAGTCCGAGATACTCGATAAAGATTTCTCCCCACTAGGGGATCGAACTCGATGGGTCTACTTTGTGCAACAGAAAAGTACATTACCGCTATTGCTACATCATATGCATTGGTCAATGGGTTTAAGTTAAAAACAAGATACATCAATGTTTTAAGGGGGGGGGGGGGGGGGGGGGCTACACCTGGAGGCTATCTCGCTTATTACTGGTCCGAATTTTACCACATTTCACACATATAACAAGCATAGTAAGGAGTCTTGAAATCCGCAATCAAATTTGAGAAAAAAGTTTCGTTTCCATGGATACGCCGCCATATTGGATTTTATTGACATGTCTTACGTAATAAATACCGCTCTCATCACTCATGGAAATTGATTGTTTTTTTGCATGCGTGTTTACAAACATAAGATCTAAAAATTTGTCAGTTGTTTTTTTCCTAATCGGATTAGAACATTTTTAATGAATTTTTCCTGAGGTAGTGTTCAAGTTTGCGAAAAATCCGTGAAAATCCACGCTCCAGACACCACCAACAAAAATCTATTCCATATATCAAAAATTCAACAAAGAAATTTTTAGTATTACCTCTTTTCTTCATTCTGTGAAAATTTCATGAAGATTGGATGAAAAATGATGGAGTTATTCAAAAAAGTATAGACAAAAGTAGCATTTTGAGACAACGGCCGATAAAGAAAAATAAAATACTGACTTTATGAGGAAATGGCGGTTACAAAACATGCCCGGTATGGGAAAAAATACGATTTTTGGGGGTTCTTATGCCATGAAATAGTTGTAGGAGAGGTTGAGGAAGTTAAAAATGCCTACAACTCAAATTCCATGATTTTGAGCAGAATTTTGATTTTGGGGGTGTAGCCCCCCCCCCTTAAGAAAAGAAAATTAATCAGGGTACTTGCCCTTATCCCTTTCCCTACCGGCTGGGTGCAATACATGTACACCCACCTGACCACTTTGTAAGGACATAATAACTCCGACTGCGTTCAATCCACACACTTTTTCTTCTATGTAATCCTCAAATGTGGTGTATTTAACGCTGTGATCTATCAGAAATGTTCATATAATAAATGTATGGGAGGTGACTACTGTTCAAAAATTTTTATGGCGATTCTTACAATGCGGGTGTTGTACACCCATACACTTTTTTTGTAAAGAAATACTGGCTGGATGGTCGACACTCGTGCACTTTCTATAGACTTTATAAAGAGAAGGATCTGGCAGGTCAATAGTTGTATGTGAAACAATCCCAACTAATAAGTGTCAAACATGTCTTATGAAAAAAGTTACAGAGGTATGAAATACATGGAAACACTTTAAATTTTCAACAGAAACTTGAAACATGAACAGAAATAAGGAGACAAGCTGATGTCCAGCTAGCGGTGTGATTGCAACACCACTTGTGGGTCTTGCGCCTGCACAAAGAATGAAAGATTTAAAAGGAAATTGTGTTCTTAAAAACAGACAGTGCAAAGACGAACTGAGTGGTCTTTACAACTGTGACAATCACACTTCTGGCATCGAAACTTTGTCTTCCGGTTCTTTTTGGCCATGCACAGCACACATCTATTTTGCTTTTGAGACCCAGGAGACTAGTCATTTGGCTTGGACCTCTTCCTTTGACTTTGGATTAGAACAGACGACACTTCAGTGGGTCTCAGAGACTGAAGCATTGTCTCGGTATTTTGTTAGATTGGTAGATTGAGTGTCGAGACAGCTGAGCGCCGTATGATCTGCTAGACAACCATGTTGGTGAGCTGCCTGTTGTCTGCGTGTGAAAGTTTGTCATTGGGGGAGCTTGGCTTGCCAAATGACATGCGAAGCAATGGAACTGAGGTCGATGATGTTGAAAAAGACCACAAGGGGCCATCCCTTTGTCTTACGATTCACAGTGAAAGCATCAACCATTTGGTCCATTGAATCCAACCCACCTTTGGTTCTGTTTATAACGCAGGACAATTTCAGGCTTTCTTTTGTACCCAGATCTTCCAAGAGCAAAGTGCATTGTACTGAGGAGAAGGACATTTTTTGTTTCTTGTTTTGATAGGAGACCAGAGATGCATTCTTCCGAGATACCTGATGACTCCGAAAGAGCCAAGTTCTTTTTTTGACTGGAAGTTCACAGGCAGAGAAATTTTTTGTTTCTCCTAACTGTGCCTACCATAGTAAGGTTGTCTTTTACAAGTACTTTAGCCAAGTTAAGACTGGTAAAAACAAATTGTCAGACGTGATATTTCTGCCACTGCCCTTGAAGTCTTGAGTCAGCTTTACATTAGTGTTAGAACCAACGGCACTGTTGTTCTCTGTGACTGGTCTTGGTCCTATGTGCTCTTTGCCCAAATAGGGGAAGCCTCTAAGTGGATAGCTGCTTTCAGAGTCACAAACTTTGAAGATTTTATTTCCATATATTTGTCTGGTTTGCTTGGGATGTACTGGATGAAACTGCATCACCCACGGAATGGAACTAACTGTTCATCCGCAGTGATGGTCAGCCCATGGTGGCAGTGCTTAGCTAGGCTGGTGTGGAAAGAATCCAAAAAATCGCGGATGGGAGTAAACTTGTCCAAGGCTCGTTGTAGTATCCTGATTTTTTATAATCAAATCTGATATGATTCAGCAGGTGACTGACTGCTTTTTAAGAAAACTGTCCAGGTTGTTTGACACTAGGTCCCGCCAGCGAGTAAGCCTGCCCGTGTCACAAAACGTACTTGGAATCACGGTCAGGTACTCTAAAGCACTGCTGAGTACCATTTCCTTGAACGGAATGAACAGGTACTCAGTTTGTGTTTAGCACAACAACAGATTTATTTTGCACATCATATGAAGACGAAGGGGCATTAAATCTTCTTTCATGCTCTCCAGGGGGCCTTGCCTGTTCACTGATGACGATGACATAAGAGTTGAATTGTGAGCGAGCAAATTCATATGCACATTTCAGATGTATGACATACGAATTATGGCAAAGCAACAGGGCTTGAAGATCAGAAATTATCCCTGGTTCAAGTCCTTGGAAAAGACTGTTTCTGCGCTCTGAGGCTGCATCACTTTCCATGAAATAAAATTGTAGAAATGAATGCTCATTTTCGGTGGCAGGAAGGAGAGAGCCAATACGATGATATACTTAACCCTGCACGCAAAACTGAGGATTCCATCCATTGAGGGTTGCATCGGTATAGCCCATGGATGTGAGCTGAAGGCAATTGTTGTACAGCCTGATTTTCTCCAGAAATTGAGTAGACAGTGTCGACACATCAGACAGAAGGATTTGCAGTTCAGGAGGTGGTTTGGGAAATTAATGCAGATCAACTTTGCCATTGCTACAGCACATACCTTGTGTTTAATATGGAAATCTTATGGCCAGGCAGTGTGTACACTGTGTCGTCAGTGTCCCAATGTAGCACTCGTACTGAAACGAATTGGCACTCAAGAGGAATGCTTTTGGGAGATTTAGATCTAGAGAGTCCCCATCATTTTGTTGTTGATCTAGACCACCTCCACCTTTGCGAGCGCGAGGGGTTCCAACTGTAGAACGCCGTTTTATTTTCTGCATGGTCAGGCGCTATCTAGACCTAGATATAGATTCTAATCTAAGACCTTTTGACATTGTTCCCAGAAGCAAGAAAAAGAATTTGACAAAGGAGTCCAGAAAAAGCGATAATGGGCACCAAACGAAAGGATCACAGTCGAATTTAGCAGCAAGTAAAAAAAAAAGAAAATATAGGCTAGATCTATACGGGTCACACACTTAAAACAGTGCTCACTATTGCGCGACAATGCGCGAGAGTATCGAAGGGAAGTACGACTTGAAATATGGAATAAACAAACCTGGCGGATTTTTCTCAAATGACAGAGACAAAAGCGTCGGCCTACAAAAGCGATCAGCGAAATAAAGAAATTTAGCTGTTTGCAGCAAAACTGTCTCAAAACTGAAAAAACGAAGGGCGTCAAGATCTGGGGAATATTTTAAAGAATCTTTGGGCGAAAACTGCATGTCGATCGATGCAGCCATTAAAAAGCCGTTTGAATAGCAAAATTCGGCCACCACAAATAGATAATAGATAATATAATATATAGAAAGAAAATGCCAGTGGGTGGCTGACGGGTGCTCTAGTGTAGTTTGCTTCTTCTTTCCAATCAAATATCTGTCGTCTTTACCTCTCCTTCTCTTTCGAGTTTGTTACTCTTTTGTGACACCTCTAATCTTTAACACTTATTACTTTAAAAAAAATTGTATTGCAATGCTGTAAAACGCTTACTAAAACGAAAAATAGTGCCGAGTGCATTTGTTTGCACCGCCCTGCATAATTATTTAAGTGTACGGGTGTGAACCACCCAGCCAGTATTTCTCTATACAAAAGTGTACGGGTGTGAACCACCCAGCCAGTATTTCTCTATACAAAAGTGTACGGGTGTGATCCACCCAGCCAGTATTTCTCTATACAAAAGTGCACATGTGTGAACCACCCAGCCGGTAGGAATGAGGTAGGAAAAATATGCTGCTGGGGAAACCGTTATGTTACAATGGCACCTGTAAAATACCCCCATGGAACCAGCCCAATGAAAACCAACTAGGGTATTCATAAATAAATGTATAATTTTTATTACATCAAATCAACTTAAGAGCAAGCCAAGTTCATCTTTTAAAAGTTTTTAATACGGTTTCTTGTTGTGGGATCGGGAGCAATAAATTTGACTTAACCTGTTTTTCATTTGACCCCTTCAAATGTCAAGTGTGGAGAAGCAGACCAAACTGCGAAAGAAATGGATGGCCATGGTTCGAATCCCTAAAGGAGCCTTGTTGAACTTGGGATATTTTGGAGAGTTTTTACGGCTTTCTTCCCAACACAGCTTGGTCCTATCGGAGATGGATGTACAATCAAGTGATCTTAGAGTTTTGGAAGTGACATGGTGATGATGGTGGTGATAGTACGTTTGCAATTTAGCAAAAATCTAAGTACTGAACTATCAAAACGAGTTAGTATATACATAAACTTTACTCTCTTGTGAAAGAAAACTATAACGAAATATCGAGCCTTTTTACATTAATTCATCAATGTATTCTTGAGTCCACGAATAAAATGAACATCTTTAAAAGGAACCCCATTAGTTCCAGTTTCTCCCTACAACGATTAACGATTATGTTAATGATGAAGACGACGATAGAAGAAGACATCCTACCTGAGACTACCAGAAAGAAAACGGCTGCTCCTTTCACTTCCATAATTTCGTGTGAGAGTCCAATGAGACTGCGACGGGGAATCCACTCGAGGCGTGAGTTTTATACAGGGATGTGGATTTTTTTCCCAGTCTCGTCTTGACTCGAGAGGTTTTTTTATAGGCCTACACTCTTGGAGCGCTCGGGTCTCGCTTCGGTAAACTCTCTAGCAACCCCGAGTACACAATGTTCGAACAGCGGCAGACCACAGGCAAAGCTGTCTCCGATCCTCTCTCCATCAAGCCAAAAAGAGGAATTTGCATTATTATTTCATAGTAGTATGCATGTTCTAGACTGGCTTTTCAAATTTGAGGTAATAAACACTTAACCTAAAATGTAAACGAATAACGTGAAATCGTGTTTAGTTTTTAAAGTGCCCCCTTAAAAAAGTGTGGTTGAATGACTAAAATGCTCGTCTCAGTGTGGTATTATGCTATCTGTGCGCGCGCGCAGGGGAAGACAGGAGAGAAGGAGGGGAAAGGGAGGGATGGAGGTATAGGGTGGTGGTCTGTGGAAGTGGTGGGTTGTAGTCGAAATGTTCCCAGCAGAGCATGACAATGACATTGTTTTGTGCTTGAGAGCGCCTCTATATCTCTCTCCCTCTCCCCCCCCCCTCTCTCTCTCTCTCTCTCTCTCTCTCTTTCACATTCTCAGTCTCTGTCCCCCCCCCCCCTCTCTCTCTCTCTCTCTCTCTCTCTCTCTCTCTCTCTCGATCTCTCTTTTTCTCTCTGCCTTTTTCTCTTTCACTCTATCTCCCTTGTATCTCTCTCACTCACTCTCTCTCTCTCTCTCCTGTTCTCTCTCTTTCTCTCTTAGCCTCTCTATGTTCGCCTGTCTCTCCCTCTGAATCGTGTTTATGTGTGTGTGTGTGTGTGTGTGTGCGTGCGCGCGTGTGTGTGTGAGTGTGTGTGTGTGTGTGTGTGTGTGTGTGTGTGTGTGTGTGTGTGTGTGTGTGAATTAGAGAGAGACAGAAAGAGAGAGATGAAGAAAAAGAGAGACAGATAGAGATAGAGAGAGAGAGAGAGAGAGAGAGAGAGAGAGAGAGAGAGAGAGAGAGAGAGAGAGAGAGAGAGAGAGAGAGAGCAATATTTTTTCTAGAAGGAAACTGACCGATTAACGGACTGCCAAGAAGGCACACAGAGAAAGACTGAGATAAAGATAGTAAGAAAGAAACAGATAAATTAAATCATGACAGACCGTGGGAGGACAGACAGAGAAATAAAGAAAACTGAAGTGTACCTATCAGCCCAGGCTGATAACCAACTCTAGTATGGCTACCTCTTCATTCTACCTGCCCCAATGTCACTATCCAACGGCGCACAATCAATTCGACACAAGACTCCGGCATTACTTTCTAGCAAAATCCGTTGGAGCATAACCTCTTTTTTGCCAGTCGTTAGTAATTCCGTTGCTCGGGTTGAATTAAGTTGAAGCCTCACTGTGTCCCGACGCGGTGGAATCAGGCGCTGGTCAATGTTTGGGTATATGGAGTTATCGGTATTATTTTACAGCGTTTTCGTTGATTTTGCTTGCTTTGGATGAAAAAGTACTCATCTTACTGGAAGAGAAGTCGAGATATTCGTGACTGGAAGAGGACGGGCTGATTGGTGTCACAGGCAAAATTAGCAGGAAAAAGAAAACCACCGCCAAATTTCGATGACTTCCAAAGCTGCAGTCCAGACTTTTTAGGCGTTTGGAAAGCAATCTTACATAGCCAGAAAAGAACATAAACAGCCGCGGTCTGTTTCACTTAAAAAGGGACATGAATGATAGATGAATCACTAAAAAACGAATCCAGTTGTTTCTGATATTATATTCTGTTGTTTCGATTTCAAAACAAGAGTTCAAAAATCTATTCGCTCTCAGGAAGGTTCGAAAAGTGATTGTTTTCCAATCCTATTGAATTCACTAGATAATGGATCTTTAGACAAACAGGTCAAGAAAAAGACAATTGAAGGAAAACTCAAAACAAAACAATGGTGACAATTTTAAATCTTGTTATCAGTCAGAAATACCATGTAAGCGACAGAGGTTTGAATTCTCAAAAAGATCGTTCAGCTCTATTTGAAGGGCTGTCGAATGTCTCACCTGAAAAGAAACGTGTTTTTTTTTCCTTCAATCGACACCATAATATCATTCAGAAGGCGGATTTAGGACCCTGTCTGTTAAGGCCGATCGGGGCTGAGAGGAACGCAACATCCCAGCATATCTTAACACATAGTTTTTTTTATTTTGCAGTAAGGTTTGAAATTCTCTTGAAAAAAATTGATTTGCAACAGTTTTAGTAGCTATATGTGTGATCTGCAGCAAACAATACGCAGTTTGATCCCCCAAAGAAGTGCATCTGTGTGCGGGAGTCGCGTCTCCGAATAGTTCCTGGGTGCTCGCCGGAGACGTCTCCGAATATCTTCTCATAAGCTGTAGTACTGCCACTGCCGCGTACTCAAAGGGCAAAACGTCGTTTTTAGGCTGCAGAAGCTTAGGTCCCGGTAGATTTCGTATGAAATTAAAAATAGACAGATTTTGTTTATTTTTTTGTTTTTGATAATTTTCATAAGCCATGCCTAATTACAATAGCTTAATTTAAATTGATTACTTTTGGTGACATAACTATACGCCCTTGTTGAAAAAAAGACATTCTACTCAAAGATAATGTGTATTATAAGCGCTTAGCCTGCTTGTCACATCCTGTACTTATTTACGCATACTTAGATATCATTTTTGGTATCACTAAAGGCAGGTAATTAGTTTTTCTTCATTCATCCACCAAATGCGAGTAGCTTGGGGGGGGGGGGGGGGCAAAAGAGAATTTGAGAGTGGGCAGGGCAGGGCAGGGCAGGGCAAGGTAGTGTTTTTGCAAACAAGAGGTCCTCCCCTCAAGATCAGCTCACTATTACTTACGATGTTGGGGCAAGAGTGTTTGCTGTTATTGGGCTGTCGGATGAGAGGGGAAAACGACATCACTAAACTAAACTTATTAATATTTTTTTTTTCTATAGAAGCCTAGGGAATTTGTTTTCACGGGTGGTTGGCGGGTGATCTAGTATGATGGCTTCTTCTCTCCGATCAAACATTTATTGCCCCTATCTCGCCTCCTTTCTATGTTTGCAAGTATTCTCTTGTAACACTTCTAATCTTCGACACTAGTAAGTTAATATGTGAGGCATCGTGATGAAATCAGGCACACGTCAAAATTGTGAAATCAAAGAAAGTGGCATTTTCTGACTGTTCGGCAATATTTTTCTAATTTTCTTCTTTTTTTTTTTCTTTTGGCTCAGCGCCTTTTATACCCACTTAAAAACGCGTTTCTATATATGGATTTTGTTGACCAATATTGATTAAAGGCACAAAAAGTGTCAACTTTCAGTTTCCGCAAGGACTCTCAAGCTATGGAAGTAACCAAACTTCGGCGGCCATTTCCTCACTAATTTTACTTCTGAAAACAGACAATCTGTGCTACTCTCTTGTAACACCTCTAATCTTCTTGCGCTTATATGACCTTATGCTGTTGCGAGCGCCGTAAAACCTCTACTAAGACTAACTATTCGCGAGACTACGTTTTCGGGGATTCGAGGCTCAGCTCAGACCAACGTTGTGCCTTTGGAAAGACATTTTACTGTCGGAGATGAGTGTTGAATTTGGAGGCCAAGCCTCTTGAACGACATTACAGTGTTACAAGGGGGATTATACTTATACATTTTCACACATGTTTTTTTTTTCATTAGAAGCAAGCATTTTACCTTAAGTATTTTACGTAAGAATTCAAACAACCCCCCAATTCCAAATAGACTAGTCCAGAGGCAGACTTTATTTCAATATAATTAATTTTCAAACTGACTTCGAAGGAAGGCGACAATGGCCGATTTTGTTTTACTACAGTTTTGAATAACGTGTAGGCCATATAAAACCGTCGGGTACGCAGATAGAAAATGACGCTATTGATGTTCATACATAACACTTTTGATATCATTTGTGCAAAAACACACGTCTGGGACTTCCGATCTCCTAAAACACACACACACACACACACACACACAC
>NW_004797281.1:831615-833110 GCF_000002075.1 Aplysia californica | reverse complement strand
CGACGCGAGAAAAAAAAAGAGAAAGAGAGATATGGGGATAACGCACACACACACATACACAAACACACACAAACACACACACACACACACACACACACACACACACACACACAACCCCCAACAAAACTGAATTACAAAACTCCCATTGGTTTATTATTCCAAAAATCCTCGGTATAAAATATACATCAAACAATGACAACTTTACAGTGATGTTTGAATAATACAAATTGATTCCCAATCCGAGTAGTACTGCCGTAGAAATAACATTGGCAAGGGATACATGCGTTTAAAATGTAAATTTACATTCATTCTTTATTATAATATTATAATTTTAAAAATATGTATTTTAAAGAAATATAACACAATCATTACAATTATTTTCACTTTTTGTTTACATTGCAGTTGGTACATATTTTTATTATGCACTTCATTAATCACAATTAATTTTATAAAGGCAAATACATGTATACAATTAATTATTGGTCAAGACAATACAAAAATGTATATTTTGCTTCAGGCAAACTCAGCCCATTAAACCGGGTGCCCATAGGCACGATCGGGTCGGGTCGGGTCGGTTAACTAGCCAGATGAGGGAGCAAAGCGGCTATCGTGGCGCAAACCGATTGCCCGACTCACGACGAGTATGTCGATCGACCCGACCCGACCCGATCCCATCCGTATTAGGGTTAAGATATTTATACCTCGTGAAAGTCGGTGGATACGTCAATCATTAATAAGGCTGAGGAGAACAACGTCAATCTGGAAGAGCGAATGAAGTGCTTCAGCCATTTGACGTCTAAAAATGAGCGTGGGCCATACCGGTACCTCAGAATTACAAAGTTCTCTCTGATATGTTTTCTCTGTTTTGAGTTATTAAGACCATGGGATCAGAAGTCGAATGTCTATAACATGCTCTATCAAAATCGTAAGATGATTCGGAGTCGTTATCAAGATATTCAAAAACTTGCAACCAAAAAGCCTGACTTTTTGTGAAGCTAAAAATTCTTCACGTCAAACTTCTCAAAACTAGGTACTGAGCAGCTGGAATTTTGTAATGTTGAGGCAACGATGCAATATTTCGTATTGATTAATAATGAAATATGAATAGCTTACGCTCCATTAAGACCCGTTTCTGGGTCAACTCGCGGGACAAAGGTTAACCTCTTTGTGGTGTGAGGAACTGATAAATATAATAGTTTATTATTTGTGAGACACCGTGTTGAAATCAGGCGCTTGTTGAAATAGTGACATAAAGGATTTTCCGCCGGTTTGGCAATTTTCTTCCGATTGTTTGTTTTTGGCCCAACACCTTTTATTTCCATTGAAAATGACATTTCTATATTCATTCTTATTGAAAAACGTTGATTAAAGGCACAAAAAATGTACATTTTCACTTCCCAAGGACTATCAAGCTATGGGAGTCACCAAATTCTGGCGGCCATTTTCTCGCTAATTTTACATCTTGAACCATATTTCTATTGCTATCACCACCCCC
>NW_004797281.1:829092-830759 GCF_000002075.1 Aplysia californica | reverse complement strand
TATTAGGTGTGTCCCGCGCGCTCATATGACCTTATGCAGTTGCGAGCGCCGTAAAACCCTATACTAAACAAACAAACAAAAAACACATAATATTATGTTATCATAAAGAAGTACCTTTACTAAGGTTGGTTTTTGTCGCCAGCGAGAAATTTAAATTTAAATGTGGTTTACGTAATGTGTGGTTGCGGGCTCTGCTTGTGTATATAACAATTGTGGAAGTTAAAACGTGAGAGACAAACAGAGGAAAACGGAGAGAAAGAGAAATCGAGAGATAAAGACACAGAGAAGAATGACTCACACACACACACACACACACACACACACACACACACACACACACACACACACACACACACACACACACACACACACACATACAACCACTCACACACACAAACGCACATTCAAACACACACACAGACACACTGACACATACACGCACACACACTCAGACACTCACACACACACACACACACGTGTGCGCGCGCACATATATACGAGTACACACACATGCTCACACACATACACAGATAGAGAGAAAGAAGGGAAAAGAGAGAGAGACAGAGAGAGACAGAGAGAGAGAGACAGAGAGAGAGAAAAAAAGAGAGAGAGAGAGAGAGAGAGAGAGAGAGAGAGAGAGAGAGAGAGAGAGAAGAGAGGGGGGAGATGGACTTGGTACTAAAAACATTGTGAGTGCGAGCAAATTAAGTCAATTTAGCTAAACATCGTGTCTACATATTATACTTGATTGCATTATTGGAGATAACAATATTTAATAAAATATATTAAAAATTTCCTCGAGTTTCTAAGGAAACAAAGTGAAATGAATAATTCTGATCTTTTAGGGGGATTCAAGTTTCGTGAATACATTAAGAAGCATCAATTAAACACAGTTCGCTCAAATGAGTTCAAGTAGGTCTGCAGTACGGGAATATTGTAGCATTCCTTGTTTAATTTAAAAAATTGCCTTGATCTCTGTGGAACTCTTTAAGACTCTCCAGCCACACGACTCTTTTCTAAGGTTAATGGATCTTTACTGTGCTGGTCTCTAAGATAACGCTCATTGTTCTGAAAGCCATCAAGTATTCTGGTGGTTAAAAAACAGGCTTTCAAATACACGGTAAGCCATATCAGTGACAACAGCGTTTTTGAGTCAGTGACCACTCGGCTATGTCCTTGGAGTGAGTTAGTGACCAGGGCTTCAGTGGAAAAAGTGACCAGTGAGCTGTTTCCTTCATGTAAGTGAGTGACACGAGCTGTGTCTTTCAAGTGAGTGAGAGACCACTGAGCCGTGTCCTTCGACAAGACCACAAAGCCAGAGCAATGGACACAAAATAATATTATGCCTGATCAGCGACAGACCAGGGGTAATGTGTGTGTGCACATGTGTGCGTGTAATAATAATAATAATAATAATAATAATAATTGCATTTATATAGCGCATATCCATGCTCCAGAGCTTGCTTGTAATGTGAGTGTGAGTGTGTGTTTGTGTGTATGTGTGTGTGTTAGTGTTAGTGTGTGTGTGTGAGTGTGTGTGTGTGTGTGTGTGTGTGAGTGTGTATTTTATAATATTATGTGTGTGCGTGTGTGCGTCGCGTGCGTGAATATTGTTCGTACATGCATTTACATGTATGTAAAGTGCTTAGAGCTGTGTTTACACGGGG
>NW_004797281.1:825392-828992 GCF_000002075.1 Aplysia californica | reverse complement strand
TTATTATTATTATAATATTGCGACAAATTTCGAACCACTTCACTCACACCAGTAAAATAGATTTTCTTTATATTTCGTGATATGCATGTTGTTGCCTGCGTAATACGTTTCAGATGAAGAAAACAAAATTGAAAGATCTGAATGATTACGTAGTTATATTTCCTTTTTTTTTAAGAGCCGAAAAAAAAACAGCGCGTCTCCAAGCGTCGTTGAATGGCCAGAAAGCGCCCTTGCATTGGGTATTTTAAAAAAAGATGCGTCGACATCGTTGTGTGTAGACCAGCATAGACGCTTTTGTGATTATGCATGTTTTGAGTGGTGATCATAATCTGTGAAAATAATATGTATGCATGGGGGTCTACTATTTACATCATATAATAATTATTATGCTATAATCGAGGATTTTTATCTTTTAAAATCGTGTTCAAAACGATCAAAACTCATCTTAAAATATTTTAACAATTATTTCTTGTCATAAGAATCGAAAAAATGTAGTCTAGTACAGCTTTCAGCGATAAACTCTTTCACGTTGGAAGCTTTGATGGTTGGTCGTGTCTACACAGGGCGCCTGAAAGCGGTGGGTTTATTGCAGTCAAACCTGCAATAATGACCACCTGACCAAGACAATCACCCTTACAAACAACCACTCCCTACAACCCCCTTGTTTTTCTTTTCTGTGTTATGATGATACTGTCAAAGAGCACCACCTGTCTAAGATGGCCACTTGCCTTCTCGACAATGGGTGGTCGTTTTGGACAGGTTAGAGTGTACTTTCCTGTCCTTTTTTTGCGGTCAGAACGCAGTTATTTCATCCTCTCTGTTGTTGAAGAAGTTTTGGTTTGTTGCGGAGTCTTCTCTCGTCTCTCTATCTTCTGGTGCTACAGCTGTGACGTCTGTGTCTACAGCTGTGACGTCTGTGTCTACAGCTGTGACGTCTGTGTCTACAGCTGTGACGTCTGTGTCTACAGCTGTGACGTCTGTGTCTACATCTGTGGCTTTGGGCGTGTCGTTTGTCTTTATTTCATCAGGAGTGGCCAGTCCGTCTGAAAAACGAACTTTTTTGGCATAATCTGGTTCGGGTTCTACAGGGGGAAGATTGTCGGTCTCGACTGCACTATTGTCACTCTGCTCTGGGGAGAAACTCGTTGAAGACACTGGAGAAAGAGAATCCAAAGGCGAGGAAGAGATTAGCGAACTTGGAAGTGGCGGTGGCGAAGGTGGGGGGTTATGTTGCTTTGGACCCATGATATCCACATCTTTTGGTTCATCTTCCCGCGAAGAAGCCCGCCTAGCAGGCACGGAGTAAATGGCGTTTTCATCTACACCTTTATTCAGCTCGGAAATAACATTAGCATACAAGGAGACTGGTGTTTCCTCTTGATTGTTTTTTGCGTTATCGTTGTTGTCTTCATCATGGTGCCCACTGTCAGCCTCACTACTCCTAACGCTGTTATTTCTGCCCTTTTTGGGGGAGTCGTACACCCCGTCCTCCTCATCTGACGCCCCAGATGATTCACGAGGCATTTCCGCGACGTACACGACTTCAGGTGCTTCTTTCTGTGCCGTATCGTTAGCTGTCGCTGCTGCATTGCCCACGTTAATGATTGACTTGAACACTGGAGATGGAATGGAGCTCGCGTTCTCTCCTGCAATGTCAGCGCCGAAGTGAGTGACCCTCTCCTGGTCTCCGGAAGCGATTTCAGAGTACGGATTGTCAGAATTGCCATGTGCATCTTTCACTTCCACGTCGTCGGGTGATGCCAAAACTGCCTGAGGGGTTTGGGTTTGAGTCTCATCTTCGTCTCTGACGTAAGCCATATTGACGAAACTGTTCAAACCGTTGGGCCCGCCGTTCGAAGCGGACGCCACCGACCCGTTGTTGGCGCTGTTAGAAAAGCTGTTGTAGTCGCTGTTGTAGTTGTTGTTGTTGGAGCTGCCGTTAGAGTTGGAGTGTTTGTTGGGCCCATGGCTCAGGGTGTTGTCGTAGATGGAGGTGTCCTTGGTCAGCTTGCTGATCACGCGACTGTGTTGTCGGTTCCTGCGGAGAAATAGTTGACGTTCAAGTAGATTATGTCACTTCAGACATGAAGCATTTCCCCCGATGGCAATTGTTTGTCAACCTTATTTTTTAGTCCATTCACCCACTCGCCTTGTTGAAGAGGCAAAAATACGTTAGTACCGCGTTATTCAATAACACCTGTCGCTACCTGGCTGATCCCCACTTCAAAACATAATTACCAAATCGCCTACTTGTGAGCGATATAGTCCAGACTGGCAATCACTGTGCTAAAATAAAGAATGAAAGGAAATAAAAAGGAGAGGATCTAGGATTGTTAATGTTTTGCATTCAATCAGGATCGTTGATGGACAAGCTGGTCTTGTGTTGCCAGTCAAGCTCAAATTGGGCTCTGTGGGATACAGAATACCAGTACATATAAAAGACGGGACTACTTGAAAAACGTTTAAATTTATCCACACGTGGAAAATGAAGTCACATCTTTTCCGAGCCAAAAGTCTAAGCATCAAACCACAGTCGTCGAAGGGAAGAGTATTAAAATATGGGAGTGTATACAGACCCGGTAACCGGGAACAAAGTCACGAAGTCTACAGACCCGGTAGGAGAAATCTTTTATGATTTCGGAAAGTTTAAGCGCCCTCTTGGCCCCTTGGCTCAGAGTAGACTTAGGTTCTTCTAGATCTATGGCCTAGGTCTAGTTTTGAGGCCTACATCTAGATCTAAATGAAGATTGCGGACGTCTTTTCGATGAACGATTGTTTTCCCTCTGTTTTGGAGTTGGAGGAATTCTAAGACATTTTGAGAAAAAGAACAATGTCATAATTTCAATCGAGCAGTCGCTCTCTCTATTCCTCTGTCTCTCTCTCTCCTCTTTTTCTGCCTGCCCACCCCCCCTCTCTCTCTCTCTCTCTCTCTCTCTCTCACACACACACACACACACACACGCACAATCTCTCTCTACCGGGCCTGGGCGCTGAAACTTTCCGAAATCACAAAAGATTTCCCCTACCGGGTCTGTATACTTCGTAACCTTGTTCCCGGTTACCGGGTCTGTATACTTCGTAACCTTGTTCCCGGTTACCGGGTCTGTATACACTTCGTTAAAATATACACCAAGAATGCACTTCCAAGAATGGATGTCCAGATGTGTGTCTTAAAAGCTGCAGGAGTTACACTGCAAGGTTACCCCCCCCTCCCTCGCCCCCCCTCCTTCAAACAACTAAACAGAAGTTAATACCAAAATAAAAGAAATTAAGCAAAATAAAAGAACAAAAAAGCACATTAAAAAAAATACCAACAAAAAAGAGCAAAAACAAATAAACACAAACAAACAATAAACTAAATAAATAATAATTAAAAAAACAACGTACAACACACACATGTTACTGCATAAGTAAGGAGGTGGCTTTTTCTGGGATTACGAAAGGGGAAATGTTGGTTAAAGCAAGTCTTTTAAAAGTCAATTTAAGTTTTCAGTATAATAATATGTGCGTTTTATCCTTCATAAAGAAGGGAAGAAAAAAAGAACGAAAAGAAAAAGAACAACGACAAAATAAAAATATATAAAACAAACCAAAACAACC
>NW_004797281.1:816101-821101 GCF_000002075.1 Aplysia californica | reverse complement strand
TATTTTTTAAAAAGTATAAAACCATTTTAGCTGTCAGTGTCAGTGTGTAAACCTTTGAATCCCATTGTCTCAAAACTAGGGGTTATGCAGTTAGAATCCCACTATTCTAAGAGCGCCATTTAAAGGTAAGTTACAAGAATGTGGCAGTGTAGACATGGTTAATTATTCATTACACAGAGAACTATGCAAAGATGTAAACAAGCAACACGGCTGTGGTTTTTTTTTGTTGCTGTTTGTTTTTTGTTGTTTTTGTTGATTTTTTTTACAGCTTCATAAAGAAACATCGGGGGCTCTCGTGGCCCAGAGGTTAAGGTGTTCGTCTCTGATCAAAGGTCCCGGGTTCGAATCCGGGTTGCAACGGGAAAAGTTTTCTTCCCTAAATTTGTCTCCTCTCATCTCCTTTACCTGCTCTTTAACAATGTTCTGTCGTCTGCTTTCGTCTCCACTTTCCGTCCCACACCCTCATCTCCTTTGCCCCCCTCCTCTGAGCTCCTGACTCTTTCTGCAGCCTTTCTTCCGCCACTCCTTGGCTCCTATTCTTACTGCTGTCTTTCAGCCACGCCCTTGATCTTATGGTTCGAAAGATCTACATCTAGCCAAAAGATTTCGGAGGTCCCGTGTGCAAGTTACGTACGTTAAAGATCAGTTGGTTGTCTAATACATGTATCGATAAGAGTAGGCTTCGGCCGCCACCCGGGTAAATTTCAAAATTTCCTACCAAAGGAAAACGTTTAACTCTTCATCTCCGGCAAGCCACTCTAAGCGGCTCACGATCGGAACCCCTGTGTCGGTGAGTTGCTGACAGTGGCTCGGGGAAAATTCCTTTACGACGACTTAAGCATCAAATTACTTTTTGGCAGTTGCCCAAAACGGGTCTCTTATATCGGAAGTTCATTCATTAGATGAAGAACTATCAAAAAAAGGTATGCTAGTTTCGATATAATGACCCATTTAAAGACGTTTTTGTCATGTTTAGATTGAGCACTAAAAAAGGGCCCCAGCGTAGTGGGTTTACCCCCTTCGGAGATAAAGAGTTAATGTGTCCCGCGCGCACGTATGATCCTATGCAGTTGCGAGCGCCGTAAATAACTTGAAAAAGAAAAAAGGAAAAAGAAAAAAAGAAACATCAAAATGTCCTACCTGTATGGTGGACACGTCCTGCAGTGACGGCACTCCCGAATCACGCACGCGTGCTGTCAGAGCGAGCGGGACATCGGAGAACTCCTCCGGGGGCAGCGCCGTGAGCGAGACGGCACCGGTACTTTCATCGATCTGGAACCAGTCTCTGAATAGAGAAGAGACGAACAAGTGAACAGGTTTGATTTAGACGGAAGAAAAATAAAGGGAGATATGGAAGAAGATGTAGCTCCTTATATAAATCATTTGAAAAGAAAATTAATGTTTCCAAGCTGCAGTCGGGCAAGGATAACTCAAGCATATCGGGGATTGACAATTCAATGTTTTGACACACCCGTAATTCGGGTAAACCAATATCATAACAAAAGATTAAATCAATATGAGTCCGGCATATTATACGAACTATCCATGTTTTCGACTTTCTCGGGGTTTTTTCTTCAGGTTATCTGTGCCCGATTGTAATTTATTCATTTCATCGTCTCAAAAAAAGCACCATTTCTTTTTCTTTCAAGAAAAAAATATCCTGTGAGCTTTTTTCGTGAGTATCGTAATAGTTAAAAGAAAGATTGCATTAAGACAGAAGATTAGAATCACAATCATAATAGAGAACCCCTACCCAGTAAAAAGAAAGAAAAGGAAAGAAGGCAAAAGGAAAGTAGGTTTTTGATCACTTCACCCTTTATTGCAATTTTTTTTCAGTGCTACTAGTGTCTCAGCATGGAAGTCGAACCTTTCAACTCTTACAAAATACTCTACATCTCAGCATTTATCGTGGGTGGCTGGCGGGTGCTCTGGGGTGGTTTGCTCCTTCTTTCCTATCAAATATCTATCGTCCTTATCTCCCCTCCTTCTTTTTAATGTTTGTAACTCTCTTGTAACACCTCTAATCTTCTGGCGCTCATTATGATATTATGCAGTTGCGAGCGCCATAAAACCTCTACTAAAACTAACAAACAAAAACCGCATTTATCTCTTCTGCAAAAGCAAGACGTAACATGGCCCTTACCCGCCCGAAAGGAGGTCGTACTGTAACTCAGCATTCTGGTCGGTATCTGCGTCGGTTGCCTTTCCGAGATTGAAGAAGGAAAAAAACCCGCAACAGAATGAACATCAAGAAAACGTATTAGATCTAAGGCAAATTCAAAAAATAAAAGGATAAAGAAATTTTTTTTAAAGTACACTAATCATTCGTCCGTTAACGAATGACAACGACCAAAGGACCATTGCAGAGCAGACTTGTCCTTAAAGAGAAATATACAAACTGTGGATTAAGATGTCGCAACCTTAGAGCTTTCTTGTCCTATCTACATGTTATTTAACAGTGAAAATGCGACTTCTTTTTAATATCACTCTTTGTTATGAACCGTTTTCACTGCGCGATGAGGTTTCTGCTAGAATCAATGAGACCAATTCTGGCATAGGCAGCGTTTGCAATTGATTGTTTTGTTTGTTGGATAGGATAGACTTATTTTCCCGAAGCTCTGTGTTGCGTGTTTGGCTTTTAAAATGCTTTATTCGAGCCTATGATAGGGACAACATACAAGTGTGTAAAATAATAATAATATATAATATTAAAATAAGATATCTTACATTCAGCTGCAGAATGACGTCACCGACATTTTGGTTTTCCAGAGAGAGGCTACGATCATGTGACACAAACATAGGGGCGTTGTCGTTGACGTCATCAACTGTGACTGACACTATGTAGGCAGGAGTTGTTCTCTGGGGGAAAAAGAAAATAAAGCTAAACACATAGATATTATCATGTACAAGAAACATTATTTTACAGAATCGTTATATTTCTGTGAAAGAGGGATGTGGGCCTGCTGTTTCGAAATGCCCACCCAATCAACTGAACTGAATTAATTCACAGATACCTACAAACACGACATAACCCTATAAAAACCCCAGAAATTATGTTCAAGAGTGAATTCTTTCTCTATAGTCGCACGGTGAACAGGTATAAAATTATGTTTAACGCCCCAATCAACACTGTTAGGTTATTTAAGAGGCGGGACCTCCGAGTTTAACATTCATCTCCAAAAGGACCGAGCCAAAACGGAACTTCGTGTAAAGTGCCTTACCGAAGGACGAATACGATTCCAGTAGCCTAACAACTAGACTGATTGATTGATTGACTGATTAGTTGATTGATTAATCGATTGATTGATTAAGACAGACAGAAAGACCGACAGACAGACAGACAGACAGACAGACAGACAGACAGACAGACAGACAGACAGACAGACAGACAGACAGACAGATAGAAAGAAAGACAGACAGACAGACACGAATACGATTCCAGTAGCCTAACAACTAGACTGATTGATTGATTGACTGATTAGTTGATTGATTAATCGATTGATTGATTAAGACAGACAGAAAGACAGACAGACAGACAGACAGACAGACAGACAGACAGACAGACAGACAGACAGATAGAAAGAAAGACAGACAGACAGACAGAAAGACAGAGACGATGACAAACAGACAGGTAGACAGATAGATGAAACACTGACAGATAGAGAGAGAAAGCGAGACAGAGCGAGAGAGAGAGACAAAGAGAGAGTACTAGAGAGAGTGAAAGAGAGACAGGCAGAGACACAGGGAGAGAGCGAGAGAGAGCGAGAGAGAGCGAGAGCGAGAGAGAGAGAGAGAGAGAGAGAGAGAGAGAGAGAGAGAGAGAAAGAAAGAGAGAGACGGGCGGACAGACAGACAGACAGACAGACAGACAGACAGACAGACAGATAAACAGAGACACAGAGACGGACAGAGACACAGAGAAACTGAGAAAGATAGAGAGACAGACAGATAGATACAGAGAGACAGACAGAGACAGAGAGAGAGAAAGAGAGAGAGAGATACACACACCCACACACACACAGAGAGAGAGAGAGAGAGAGAGGGAGAGAGACAAAGAGAGAGAGAGAGAGAGAGAGAGAAAGAGAGAGAGAGAGAGAGAGAGAGAGAGAGAGAGAAAGAGAGAGAGAGAGAGAGAGTGATAGGGGATGGAAGTGGATGTACGAATGTAAGAAGATGGAGAGGTTGATTACCAGGGCTCCTACGTAAAGAGTGACGTTATAGAAGTCTTTAGTCTCCCTGTCCAGTTCACCAGTCGTCTCTAGACTCCTGTAAAAACCAAAAAGAAAGGAAATTACACTTTTGTTTGTCCCGGAAGGGCACTTTGGTTTACAATGGCAAACATACATTTACATACATAAATATACATAATTATAAATACATACATATATAAATACATGTATAAATACGTACACGAATACACAATATTATTACACAAATACAGAACAGTTTACAGCCATGCCACTGCCGGTCACCACTGTGCAGCGCCCTGTATTTTGAGCTAGGGTTGTTGTGTCTTGCTCATGGACACACCCCAGTGTGACCACCCATCTGATCCCCATGTCACCGACACTTGCTTGACATTACTTGAGTCTTAACTCACCACTCACTTAGCCACTGGAGCCCCCTGTACGGAAATGATGCAACATGGCTCAGCATAATGTGAAGAGTGAAGGAATAATACACAGCGTTATTGAATTGAGCTCACTCTCAGATTACACGTTTTCCAAGCCTCCCGGTGATGCTAGAAAGGGCAGAAGATACTCGGAGACGTCTCCGGCGAGCACCCAGGAACTATTCTGAGACGCACTCCCGCACACAGATGCACTGCTTTGGGGGGTCAAACTGCGCATTATTTGCTGCAGATCACACATAATACAGCCAATAATACAGTCACAAATCAATTATTTTAAAGAAAATTTCAAACTTAACTGCAAAATATCAAATTATGGGTTAAATCAGGGGGCATGCGCTCCTGTAACCTCCTCCCCCCCCCCCCACAA
>NW_004797281.1:806361-816001 GCF_000002075.1 Aplysia californica | reverse complement strand
TCCCCCCCCCCCCCCCCCCCCAGATCTTTTTACTTGGTCTAGAGACACGAAGCAATTTGATTGGCCTATCTCCGTCGGAGACATATCCGGATAGATACTGCAACAAGAAAGGCATGCTATGAACTTAAAACTAACGATGTCTGTCACAGAATATGTCCCTAAGACATGTTTTTCACCCTCATAATATTAATAAGAAGTCGAGCTGTTCACAGCCAACTTCTCGTGGCCTAGAGGTTAAGGTGTTCGCCTCTCATTCAATAGGTCCCGGGTTCAAATCCGGATGGCGACGGAAATTTTTCTTTTCTAAAGTCGCCCCCATTTCACCTACTTTCTTGCTATCTAGCTCTGTCGTCTGCTTTCAACCCCACTTTCTGCCGCACCCCCCTCCCTCACCCCCTTTGCCCCCTCCTCGCTGGGCTCCTGACTCTTTCAGCAGCCTTTCTACTGCGACTCCTTGGCTCCTCTTCTTACTTCTGTCTTTCAGCCGCACTCTTGATCTTATGGTTGGAAAGATCTACACCTAGCCTTCTCGGGCAAGGGCGAAAAATCTCGGAGGTCCCGTGTGAAAGTTGCGCACGTTAAAGATCCCTTGATAGTCCAAAGTCGATAAGAGTAGTCTTCGCCAGCCATCCGGGCAAAATTCAAAATTTCCTCCCAAATGAAAATGTTGTCCCGTGCTCTCATATGACCTCATGCAGATGCAAGCGCCGTTAAACACTTACCCTCCCCCCCCCCCAAAAAAAAAGAGTCAAACTCGGCTGCTGCTCTTCCTCCTCTTCCTGCTCCAACTGCCAGAACTACAATATCTTTCGCTTGCCATGCTGTTAAAACATACAGCTCATCAAGAATAACATTATAAACAATCACTCATATTCATAATATTCTATCTATCTATCTATCTATCTCTCTCTCTCTCCATCTCCCCCCCCCCTGTCTCTCTCTCTCTCTCTCTCCCTCTCTCTCTCTCTCTCTCTCTCTCTCTCACACACACACACACACACACACACACACGCGCGCATACAGACACACACACAAATATACACACACGCACACACATACACACATATATATATACGCGCACACACTTATGTAGACCCTTCCACCTACCCCCTACCCCCCTACCCCCCTACCCACCCCCACCCACCCATACACACACACACACTCATGCACATACACTCACAAAACCCGCATGCACAGCTACGCAGAACAACTTACACTCTCCTACTTACCTATTTCTGACCATAAACTCGTGAGTATCCGACTGTAGGCCTATCACCTAATTAGGAACAAAAGAAAAAATATTAATGTATCTATCTATCTATCTATCTATCTATCTATCTATCTATCTATCTATCTATCTATCTATCTATCTATCTATCTATCTATCTATCTATCTATAGGCAAAAAGAAGTTGTTTACCTACAAAAATATAAAACAAGATGAGCTTAGTGAAAAATGTACCTTTAATTTTAAGAGCTAAGTGACCATAAATATAGGTCATGCCAGAAATTAATAGAAAATAAATAAGACCATGGGATTGAGCACAGCAAACAAACGAACAAGAAAACAAACAAACAAAAAAGCAAACAAACAAACAATAAAGATAGCAAGCAAACAAACAAACAAACAAACAAACAATCAGGCAAAACTAACTGTTTTTAAGAAGAATAACAAACCGGTAGCGAAATGACCACCGTCTCTTTAGGCTGACTCTCCCGAATGTTGACGTCATAAGTAATCACTGTTGCAATTTGACCTGGAGTTGTCTCAGCCACTCTGACCACTAGAGGAACGCTTGAACATCGCCTGGTGTAGGGAGGGGGAGCGAAAAAGAAATGAGAGATTTACAAATGTCGCTGAGACAAAGGAAGGGAGAGAGAGAGAGAGAGAGAGAGAGAGAGAGAGAGAGAGAGAGAGAGAGAGAGAGAGAGAGAGAGAGAGAGAGATTGTGTATTTGAGTGTTTGTGTGTGTGTGTATGCGTAAGCGTGTGTAGGTGTGTTTATGTCTGAGTGTATAAGTGTACGTGTATGTGTGTATACGTTTGTGTGTATGTGAGAAGTGTGTGTGTGTGTGTGTGTGTGTGTGTGTGTGTGTGTGTGTGTGTGTGTGTGTGTGTGTGTGTGTGTGTGTGTGTGTGTGTGTGTGTTGTGTGTGTGTAGTATGTGTGTGTAGTATGTGTGTGTTTTCAGTGTAAGTGTAATATTGTGACCTGGAGTGGTCTCAGAGACTGTGACCACCAGAGGACCGCTTGAACATCGCCTGGTGTCGAGAGATTGACCGAAAGTGAAAGTAGAGATGTATACAGGGTGTCCAAAAAGTCGCGCACCATCCTGAAACACACGTATTGTTACAGATGCTCAAACTGAGCACCATTTTCATCTTTTATCATTTAAGGGGTGGGGGAATGCTTTACTCTGACAGTTTCTCTTACATCCAATCATGTTCTACCTTGTAGCTATATCCTCCGGGTTGTCGCAGCCTCTTGCCAGATAGACGCACACATGTCCCGGCGTCATTGTGCCAGATGCCGTGACTTTCCCTGTTGTGGGGTCGACCTTGACCTTTGAACAATCTGGGTCATTGTTCACAGAGGTCAAGTTGTACGTGACCTCAGCGTTGCGACCTTTGTCTGAATCAGTTGCATTGACCTGAAGAAATATTAATTAGCCTACTTAGATTAAGACAGGGAGCAGGAAATGTTAAGTGGTTTTAAAAATAATTATGATTATGCTTGCACTCATCAGAGACATTCTAACTATAAAAAAATCGTGGCACAACTTATCCTCAAATATCTCTTTAACGGGTGAATCAGTGTCATCCATACTTTGCACAGCAGTTTTTATCAATTTGTCTTAACTAAATCATATATTTCCAGAACATTTCTATTAAAAGCAACATTGCCCCAGCTGAAAACATTAACATTTTTTTAAAATCTGTAGAAATCACAAACTTGGATTTTTTAATTAGTATCTATTAAGGAATTTTCTAAAATAGGCCTACAGCTTGCAGGTGTTTACAAAAATGTTGATCTGTTAAGAGAAATTGATACCAGTCATAGTGCAAAAATTGGAGAACATAATGGTCTATAGTTGAGGAGATATTGACAATAAGTTGCGCCACGAACTTTAGACCGCACTATAATAGATTGGTCCTTAAGGGGAGACGTACACTCCAGGAAAAATTTTCTAAACGAATGACTTTTATTCAATTTAAAGTAATTGTGCAAGAAGTTCATAGGTAAATAGGATGTACTAGAGGTGAATTTGTTGAATTTTTCTAAAAAATGGGTCTCTGTGGTGGCCATCTTGGATTTTCAGACCAGTTTCTTAGTGCAGAAGAATTTCATAGTAAATATTGAATTATCAGCCTAAAATTTGGCACACAAATACAAACCTATATGAACTGGGGATTTATGAAAGGATTTTGACCTATCTTTAAAACTAAAAAAGAGAGCCCAAAGTCAGTGGACCCCCTAGAGTCAGTTGACGAAATTTCGGGGGTACATATTACCAAAAAAATTGAATATTTCCTTAAGTTACCAATATTTCCCAATTCCCTTTCATAGATCCATAGAATTGATCTTAAAGCACCTGTACACCAAATTTGAAGCTTCTAGCTTCTGTAGTTTTTGAAAACTCCTTGCACCCAGGAGGTCACATAATATGTCAAAAAGTAGATTTTGAGAAAAACAGAAAAACAGGGATTTTTAAAAGGATTTTTAAAGCAATTTGCACTTTTCAAACGCCCTTTCAGGTCATTTAGGGTGTTTTTTCAACAGTTTCTTCATTTTGACTCGATAGAACAGATGTCAAAGGATGTTTTTCCGCAAAAAACAAAAGTTGGATAGTTTGAAAAATTGTATCGATATTGCCTTGGATCGCCGACCCGGGTCTTCCCTTAAATGAATCCCCATACCGTTGGTATTACCTGGTTTGACATGACGTCTTTGTTTGTGTGCTGGTCTGTTTGTCTGTCAGTTCGACTCTCTCTCTCTCTCTCTATCTCCTCCTCCTCCTCCTCATCCCCTCTCTCTCTCTCTCTCTTTCTATCTATCTATCTATCTATCTATCTATCTATCTATCTATCTATCTATCTATCTATCTATCTATCTATCTATCTATCTATCTCTATTCATCTATCTATCTATCTCTGTCTCTCTTTTATCTCTTTTTTCATGCCTCTGGCTCTCTCTATATTCATCTCTTTCTCTCTCTCACATATGTAGAAACACACACACACACACACACACACACACACACACACACACACACACACACACACACACACACACACACACATACACACGGAGAGAGAAAAGGGGGGGGGGGTGAGAGAGACAGAGGCAGAGACAGAGACAGAGACAGAGACAGAGACAGAGACAGAGACAGACAGAGAGAGAGAGGGAGAGAGAGAGAGAGAGAGAGAGAGAGAGAGAGAGAGAGAGAGAGAGAGAGAGAGGGGGGGGAGACGCATGCCGCATTCCGATTCTATACCCCAAACCCCTCCCCAGTCCTTTACAACCCAAACCCCTTTTATGAAAACCTTTCTACCCCTCCATCCCACCCCATCCGGTTTTTTCAGTAGCAAAAAGCCAAATAAAAACTAAACTGGCATCAAATAGTCAACGCATATTATATGTGAGACATCGAGATGAAATCAGGCGCTCGTCAAAGTAATGCAATCCAAGAAACTGGTGGCATTTTTCTGCCCGGTTTGTTTTAGTAAGAGTTGTACGGCGCTTGCAACACAATAAGGTCATATAAATGCCGAAGGTTAGAGAAGTTACAAGAGAGTAACAACGAATAATAAAAGAAGGAGGAGAGTTCAGGACGATAGATAATTAATAGGAAAGAAGGAGCAAACCACACCAGAGCACCCGCCAACCACCCACATTAGTAAGGTTTTACGGTGCTCGCAACCGCATAAGGTCATACAAGCGCCAAATGTACATTAAATAAGTAAAAAACATTTCTGAGTACATTTTTACAGAAAATCATTGATGAACAAAACTGTAAATTTTCACTTTCCAAAGACTCTCAGGCTAGGGAAGTCACCAAACTTTGGCGACCATTTTCTCGCTAATTTTACCCCTGAAACCAGGCGACCCCCCCCCCCTTCTCCTTTAATCGCAAATATTTGAACTTCTCTTCATGATAAAAGGATATTTTTTCCGTCTCAAGCAAAATAAATGAATAAGCTGTCTAATTCATCAATAACTCCACTTGTCCAAAAACTGACGAGCACCTGATTCCACCGCGTCGTGACACACAGAGCATGCTATAGAGGGTGGACATGCGTTATAAAAATGAAATGATCATCATAAGGATTATTTTAAAAAATTATTATCATTATCATTGTCATGCATTATCATTATTATTACTATTATTATTGTTATTATGATTACTATTGTAAGTATTATTATTACTATTTTAATCATTATTATTATCATTATCATTATTATTATTATTATAATATTATTATTATTATTATTATTATTATTATTATTATTATTACTATTATTATTATTATCATCATCATCATCATCCGGGAATAAAAAAAGGGTTTGAGACTTAGTAGATTTTTCAAATTTAATATAAGTTCAATGTTTCGCCCTGTAAAGGGCTTCTTCAGGAACATGTACAAAAATATATATCATCATCATCATTATCATCATCAACGTCATCATCATCATCATCATCAACATCATCACCATCATCATCATCATCATCATCATCATCACTATTGTTATTGTTATTGTTATTATTATTGTTATTATTATTATTATTATTATCATCGTTATTATTGTTATTATTATTATTATTATTATTATTATTATTATTATTATTATTATTATTATCATCATTTTTCACCATATTATTGCCACTTTTTTATTGTTTCAGTATTAACAATATCTCAACCTGTCCAAGATCCAAGGTTCCGTTATTCATGGCGCCGAATTCATATCGAGGTTGAATGAATACTGGAGCGTTCAGGTTTGCATCTTTCACGGTGACGGACACATGCAGAGTACAGTTCACGCTGTCGTCACAGGCGGGACTGTCCGGGGCGGGGGCTTCCTTCTCTCGTGCCTCCACCTGTGGAAATCATTTGAGAGGCATTGTGGTGAAATCAGGCGCTCGTCAAAATAATGAAATCGGGGGGTATTAGCATTTTTTTTTCGGTTTGGCAATTTTTGTAGAATTTTTGTTTTTTGTTCAACATTTTTGTCTTTTAAAAAATACATTTATGTGTGGATTTTCCTGAAAAACGTTGACTAAAAGCACAAAAACATAAATTTTCAGTTTCCAACGACTCTCAAGCTTTGATTAATCACCAAACTTTGGCAGCCAGTTTCTCGCTAATTTTAACTCTGACACCAAGCTACCCCGACCCCCTTCAGTTGCAAATATCTCTACTTCTATTCAAGATAAAAGAGTATTTTTTCCTTCAAAAGACAGACAAATGAACACGTTTTAAGATAAGACCAATAGCTCTACATGCCCAAAATTTGACGAGCACCTGATTCCACCACGTCGTGACACATTTTTAAAAGTGATTTTTTTTTTCATACTTTAGAGACTTCAAACTAATACCAACCCTTCTGATGTTGAAGACCGATGTTGTTTAATTCAAGCGTTTAAGCATCACACTCACAATCAAAATTGCTTTTTGCTAATGGTTATCTTCTCCAAGGTTTGATTTTTACCTTGGAGCACTTTTGAATTAAGACACTGTACGAAATCAGTTTATGTCATTTATTTAAGACACGTCGTGTCTGATTAATATTTCAATATGCTGAACTTCGCAATCATACTGCTACACTATAGATGCCAGTGTCCTAACCTGTGTTTGGTGGGGTGTCACTTATTTTATTTTTAAGAAAAACTGAAAGATGCAACGAAACCGCCTGGACCAGTGTCTTGTAGTGCAGCGAATAGGCGTTTCGCGGAGTTCTCCGGTGGGAGAAATTTTATCGAGTATTTTGATAATTCTTCTTGGGACGTTGTATCCCTCTCAACCCGGGTTGGCCCCGACAGGCAGGGTCTAGCCCCTATCCCAACTGATCTAAATCATGTCGATAGGGGTGTAAAAACACCTCATCAAGTGCAAGATCTGCCGCAGACATCGACGATCATGGTTCTCCGTTCAATCCTTTGCTCGGATGCTCTAAAAAAAAGCTCCATTATCCTGATATTTCCACGTCATCGATCTGTTTAAACTCCCTAAGTAAGTGTCTTTGAGTCTATCCCTACTTTGCCTTGCTTTCAATTATTTTGCTAGTGAGAGCTTGGTGTTCTCATGACACTTATGTCTATTCAATTGTTCAAGAAACTGCATTAAAATTTAGCTTTTCCTGATTGTTTTTCATCAGCGAGTGGCCCATGTGTGCTTCTTTGATGCCTTCATTAAGAAAATACGAGGCATCCTGATGAAATTGAATGAAATCGAAGAAATCGGCATTTTTTCGCTGGTCCGGCAATTTTGATCAAAGTTTTGCTTTTGGAGGGGATCAACACCCTTTATGCCTTTTAAAAAATAAATTTCTCTTTGGACTTTACTGAAAAGCATAGACCAAAGGCACACATAGAGTACATTTGCAGTTTTCAAGGACACTCAAGCTTTGAAGGTCACCCAACTTTGGTGGCCATTTCCTCGCTAATTTCACCTCTGACACCGGGCGACACCCACCTCCTCCAATCACAATTATGTCGACTTCTATTCAAGATAGATGGGTATTTTTTTCCCACCAGAAGCAGGGTAAGACAAACAAACAAGCTTTAAGATAATACCAACAACCCCACATGCTCCAAAATTGACGAACGCCTGATTCCACCGCGTCGTGAACACAAATAAAAATAATAATAATAACAATTACTGTAAAAAGAAACGGCTCGCGTCCTCTCACCTGCACCATCAAGACGTCATGTCCCCGGAGTGATGACGTTTCGTTCACTATTAGCCAGGTGTTCCCGTCTACGTCACGCTCCAGGCCAAAAGCTCCATTTAAGTTGTCGGCCAAGACGTAATATAGCTCTGCGTTCTTTCCCTGAAAAAGAAGGGGGCTATGACATGACGTAATCAAACTCTGTGTTCCTTCCTGAAAAGAAGGGAGCTATGACGCGTAATCTAACTTTAAATTCTCCCAGAGACTCTTGAATATATGGATAGTCTCTGATTCTCCCCATGAAAAAAGTGGGCTATGACGTGATCTTACTCTGCTTTCCTTTCTGAAAAAGAAGGGGGCTATGACTTAATCAAACCAGAGACTATACTCTCTGATCTAACTTTGCTTTCTCTCCCTGGAAAAAGAAGGCATCTATGACATAATCTAACTCTGCTTTCCTTCCTAAAATTGAAGGGAGCTGTAATGTTTGTGTCTGATGTAAAAATGGGAATGAACTATGTTGCGAATGCTGAAAGAACGATTCTTTAATATCACAATTGTTTCCCCTCCTTGATACGTCACACATTGTCTCGTTTTGAATACACACTAGATTTCAGTGTCAACTAAACTCAATAAAAATCAGTTCACAGGCAGGCAGGCAAGAGAACGATTGTGTTTTGTCTTTCTTTCAAGTATTAATCTTTTTATAATGTGAGGCCATATGTAGCCGTCACAGGAGCTATGACGCAATCTAATTTTTGCCTTCTCCCCCTGAAAAAGAAGGGGGCTATGACGGAATCTAACTTTGCGTTCTCTCCCCGGAAAAAGAAGTTATAATGATTATGCAATTCATTATAATTGAGTTCAAGAACATCCAATCAAGGATTCGAACAACGACTGTTGGATCCGTAGTCCAGCTTGATAACAACCTGAGCTAACGATGAACTTTACGTGACGTTGATGTATTAATACAACGTGTGCATAAATTATATTGAGCTTTCCACTGTAAACAAAACTTACTAACGCGGATACAAAGCTTAGTTTTTCGGGGGGAGGGGGGGGGGGTGATTTAAGCATCTTTATAATATTATTATGCATTTTTATTTTCGTTTGTTTTTGGTAAGTGTTTTACGGCGCTCACAACTGCATAAGGTCATATGAGCGCGTTTTCCTCTATTTTTGTAAAGAAATATTTTTCTTTAGTATTTGATTTTTTAAATAAATGCTTCCTTCTGTCATTATCATCGTTGTCTAAAATTACCTCATCGTCGTCTGTTGCGCAGACCAGAGTGAGGTAGAGCCCACTTGTTGCATCCTCCGGGACGGTGAGCTCAGTGGAGTTCGGGGAAAACACAGGACGGTTGTCATTGATGTCCTTGACCTTCACAGTCAAGGTTGCTGTTGCTGTCATGTCTTCGTTGTCTGACTGGGTAGCCTGAGTGGACAGGGTGGGGGTTGGGGTGGGGGTAGGGCCGAAAAAAAGGCAAATCGCATACAGTGTAAACACTCACACATACACACATACACATATGCAATGCACACTAACGAATGCACACGCACATACACGCGCACACACAAACACACTCACACACACATACAGACACACACGTACACACACACACACACACACTTAAACACACAGACGTACACACACACGTACACACATACAACACGTATACATACACACACCCAGCCTCACACACAAACATCCTTGAAGAGAGGTAGATAAAGAGAGAGAGAGAGAGAGAGAGAGA
>NW_004797281.1:799937-802437 GCF_000002075.1 Aplysia californica | reverse complement strand
ACTCTCATGTCCAGTGTTTCAGATAGAAAAAAAAGTTCTATTGAAAGGTTATTCATTAATTCATTATTTTGCCAAAGCCTCATCCCCTGCGTTAGTGGGAGACTGTACGAACACCTGGCTGTATGAGAGATGGTGCTCGGACAAAACAAAAAGATAAGATAAGATAAGATACATCTTTATTGTCCAGATTCTGGCACATTGGTTTGGTGTTTCACCACGTGTACACACACACACGAACGCACACACACACACACACACACACACACACACACACACACACACACACACACAAGCACACGCACACACACACACACACGCACACGCACACACACACACACCCATGCACACGTAGGCTTTTTAAAAGTTTTAGTAGAGGTTTTACGGCGCTCGCAACTGCATAAGGTCATATGAGCGCCAGAAGATTAGAGGTGTTACAAGAAAGTAACAAACATAAAAAAAGAAGAAGGGGAGATAAGAACGATAGATGTTTGATAGGAACGAAGAAGCAAACCACACCAGAGCACCCACCAACCACCCACTCACACGTAGGCTTACAATCACATGCATAATATAAATGAGCAGCAATATAAACAATAGTAATCTTAAAATATACTCACTCAATGTTAAAGGATAAAAACAATACCAGGGACAAGTGAACGAGACGACCACGTCATACTTACCCCTTCCGGGAACTCCACCATGTACTCAGTGACGTCAAACACTGGAGGCTTATCGTCTATGTCACGCACAATGATCTCCATCTGAGTGTAGCCCGTTTTGTATGCGCTGCTTCCATCCTGTGGTATGAGCCGACGAGGCGAAAATTCGACATAACAAACAAGGAAACACCATGGCACAAGAGAATAAATGTGAGAAAAGACTAATTCAGTTGTCTTTCAATCCGATTTGTAATAGTATACAAGTATAATATTGTTATTATTAATACAAATAGGGGAGAGCGATGAGGCCTCGGACACACGGACACTTCGGACACGTCAGTTCTCACTTAACTATAGATAGTACATATTTTGCCACTGGATCACATAATGTGTTATTTGAGGTTTGGCTTGCTGTGGTTTTTCCACCTCTTTGAGCGAAATCTTGCATCTGCTGTGAAGGAAACTATTTTTTTTCAAGGGTTTATCTTCGTTTTAACACCTCAGTTTGTGAGGTTTACACTTCGTAATAGCGCTCCAATCTTTTCACAAACCTATGTATGTGTCTTATGGTGTCTGTTTTATGCATGATTCATAAAATTTAACCAAGCTTTCATGATGTCTGCTTCATTGAACAAGCGTCGTACACTACCCCAGTGTAGGGAGACTTTGTACAAGGGTTGGGGTGACTTCGTACACTGTCCGAAGTCTCCCGATGACTTATGTAAGAGTAGTTGGAATCAGAGTTTCGATGAAAATCGAATTATAAAAACGCATACTTGTTGTATTTCCCTGACTGAATCATGTCAAAGAAATATAGAACCCCCCCCCCCCCCCTAAAAAAAGTCTTTTAGTTCACAAACAGATGAAACTCGTCAAGCATGCACCCATTGTCTTTACGTTGTGCAGAAGCTATGAACAATGTCATGAAATTTACTCGGAAAGACTGTTTAAAACGATGTGAAGACTTCAGTGCGCTTTAGAGACTCTGGGTTTACTATCATACAATTTTTTTATGACCCTCAAGGGGGTGGGGGGGGGGGTACTCTCGAAGTGTTTGTTTAAATGTTCTTCTAATAAGACGTTGGCCATTATATATCATAGTACGTCATTCATCGTCATTGCCTGTTTCACCCTGGATCAGGATATAGGCCATGAACAAACACTTTCCATCTTTCCCTATCCTGGGCAAGTAGCTTGATGTCACTCCAAGTCTTCCCACTTTTCTGTACATCCATTTCCGTGACTCTTCTCCAGGTTCCATGTGGTCTTCCCTTGATCTTTCACCCTGTGGGTTCCAATCTAACACTTTCCTTGATATGCAGCTACTTGATCTCCTGAAAGTGTGTCCAATCCATCGTCAACGCCTTCTTCCCACCTGATCTCTGACTGGACTCTGTCTCGTTCATCTTAATATTTCCTCGTTGGTGATCCCCTCTGTCCATCTGATCCTCAGTAGCTTCCTTAGACAAGAAAATCTGGATCCTCTTTATGCACGTCTGAGATGCTTATGTCATTGCCAACATTATAATCATGCCAGTATGGACAATATCGAACATGAAAAGACTGGCTTTCTGAGTTCTGGTTTAAAAGTGGCACCCTTCACATGGAACCTAAAGAACGTACCTTTGTTGTCATCGAACTTGAGAGTATTGAGAAGTGTGTCCATCTCGTCGGAAAAATGTTGTAGAGAAAGACGAAGAGGTGACTTTGAGTGTCTTCCCTCAGAAAATCTAATAAGGAAGCAATTGTTTCATCTATTCGCCTGTGGAAGTTTTGGCCATTGTAAAGTGATACCATTTATTCCTCCTTCGATTTTAGGCGAAACAAAGATGGCATTAACC
>NW_004797281.1:791848-793549 GCF_000002075.1 Aplysia californica | reverse complement strand
ATATATATATATGTATGTAATTGCGCACATGTGGATGTTTGTTTTCTATAGCTAAAAAAAAGTACGGAACGTACAACCATGAAAAAATTACCGAAGGTAGTTCAAAGACCAAGCTAAGTCTCTATCAAAATCAGTAAGTGCTTGCATTCGCCAAAAAAAAGAGAAACAAAGAAGAAACATAGAAAACACTATCGGCCGTTTACGATTTTCCCGTTCGTCATTTCAAGGCATTGTTCAAGACATATTTCGTTTTCCATGATACAAAAATTGATCCCCCGCCGGAAATAAGCAAATCTTCTTTGGGCGCCTACAGTTGAGACGTTGCGGATCGCTTACAGAGAGAGAGAGAGAGAGAGAGAGAGAGAGAGAGAGAGAGAGAGAGAGAGAGAGAGAGAGTTACTTTTCTGTGGTAGTTAGACTTAGAAGATGTATCTTTGTGATAGATTTAGGTCTAGAGCTAGAGATACTATGCTACCAAACGGCAGGTCTGATTCTGATTGGCACATGTGTTGTGGATAAGTCTGTGATAGATTTTGATTTAGAGGCTGTGCTGTGGAACAACTACGACATGAAGATCAGCATCAACAAAACAGAGACAATGAAAGTAAGCAGAAAGCCAGGACCACTCAGGATACACACTAACAACAACAGTCTCAGACAGGTCCAAGAATTTTAGTATCTCGGAAGTATATTCACAGAGGATGGGCGACTTAACAGACAAATTGAAACACGAGTACAAAAGGCAAATTTTGTTAGTTGCCAGCTTACTCCACTACTGAAACATCCTAATATCCCCATGACAACAAAACTCAAAGTGATCAACACCATATTCATCCCAACACTCATTTATCAATGCCAAACATGGACCACAAACAAGAATTAGAGCAAAGAATTATAACATGTGAAATGCGATGCCTAAGAAAAGCAGTAAACAAGACCAGACCAGACAATTAGAAACTCATTAATCCGAGAAATGGTCGGCACAGATGATGTCATGCATCACATCCAACACCAAAGAATCAAATTGCTCAGACATCTCCTCCGATAACCAACACACCATCCAAAAATTCGATGTCAACAAGGTTAGAGGGCGACCGAGAAAGACCTGGATATATGGAGTCAGGGAAACATTAACCACCCAGGGCATCCCCCGCGACTTTTATTTTACCCAGGCCGATGTCAACTGGTACATTAATTATTGTAGTGGCCAAAGCTTATTATTCGAGCAGATTTTCGTTTGATGAGTACACCCAAGCCAGATTAATAAAAATATTCCTATCCAACGCGCTCATGCACACCAGACAAGGTGAATAGGTACACTTATGACACGGGAGACTCATAGATGTCTACAGAACATCCTCCCCATAGACATTATATTATTATAATATCCAAGATTGTGCGCTCTGACGTAATTCCAGCTCACTGTGGAGTTTATTCATTTGATTCTATTCGAAACCAGACTACGAAGGTCAAAAAGTGAAAGGTTGGGCGTGCACTCAACTATAGCGAGACTGGTGTTTTAACCTGCATTCAAATTTTGCTCGCCACACTGTATAAACATACAGAGAGAGAGAGAGAGACAGAGACAGACAGAGAGAGAGAGAGAGAGAGAGAGAGAGATAGGGAGAGAGAGAGAGAGAGGGATAGAGAGAAAGACAGAGGGAGAGGGAGAAAGACAGACAGAGAGAGAGAGAGAGAGAG
>NW_004797281.1:789426-791615 GCF_000002075.1 Aplysia californica | reverse complement strand
TATATATATAAGGAGTCTAGAAACTTCACTTACTTCGTTTTCCTTTCCGTCCAGGGCGAACGTTCGATTGGCGATTAGGCTTCCGTTGATGATGTCGAAAAGGCCGTATTCGTTGCCCGAGTCTATGGTTATGGTATCGGTGATGTCTGCTAAATCGTTGATTATCTCACCTGCGAAATAATACAAGCAGTTAAAACCAGCCTGAAAAATAGAAGCGCAAAATAGATGGGCTCACCACGGAGACCATCCTAGCATGTGGTAAAACTGAAATAACGTGGCTCACAAAAATCTTCCAGAAAGCATGGACAGAAAGAAAAGTTCCCGGCGACGGGCAAAAAGCGATCATAGTGCCAATCTGGAAAATGAAAGGCAGCAAGAGAGACTGTGGAATGTATAGAGGAATTTCACTATTAAGCCAAGTGGGCAAGATGTTCGCCAAGATATTGGAATGGTGAACAAGAAACAAATTTGAACCATTTCAGAGTGAGGCCCAAATGGGATTTAGAAAGGGAAGAGGATGCACCGACGCAATATTAGCCCTACGACAAATGTGCGAAAGGGTGAAAGAACACAACCGGGAACTAAACATAGTATTTGTCGACCAGGAAAAAGCGTTCGACAGAGTGAAGAGAAACAAGCTATGGAAAGAACTCGAATTCTACACTGTAAGAGGCCAACTTCCGTGCCATTTACGAGAACAGCATAAGTAGAGTAAGAACGTCGAAGGGACTCACGGAATGGTTGGAATAACATCCGGAGAAAGACAAGGTTGTTCCCATCACCACTACTATTTATCACATATATGGATACAATTACAAAAGAGGCCAACACAGAACTAGACGCCCTAAATGAATTACTCTTCGCTGATGACTAAAGCTTTACACACAAAGATGAACGAAGTCTCCAACACCACACCACAAGATTAGACGAAGAATGTAACAACTATGACAGGAAGATCAACATCAACAAAACAGAGACAATGAAAGTTAGCAGAAAGCCAGGACCACTCAGGATACACATCAACAACAACAGTCTCAGACAGGTCCAAGAATTTTAGTACCTCGGAAGTATATTCACAGAGGATGGGCGACTGAACAGAGAAATTGAAACACGAGTACAAAAGGCCAATTATGTTAGTTGCCAGCTTACTTCACTACTGAAACATCCTAATATCCCCATGACAACAAAACTCAAAATGATCAACACTACATTCATCCCAACACTCATTTACCAATGCCAAACATGGACCACGAACAAGACATTAGAGCAAAGAATTAAAACATGTGAAATGCGATGCCTTAGAAAAGCAGTAAACAAGACCAGGCGAGACCAAATTAGAAAAACAGTAATCAGAGAAATGTCGGGCACATAAATGATGTCATGCATCACATCCAACACGTAAGAATCAAATGGTTCGGACATCTCATGAGATTACCAACACACCACCCAGCACAACGTGCCTACATAAAAAAATTCGAAGGCAACAAGGCTAGAGGGCGACCGAGAAAGTCCTGGATAGATGGAGTCAGGGAAACACTAACCACCCACGGCATCCCCCTGACCCAAGCTCTCCGGCTGGTGACAGAGAGATGTCTCTTTCTTCCCACGACTCCAAAAAGGGTATAAGCGGAGGATAAAAATAAAAGTAAAAGTAAGCGAAATAATAATATTATGAAGAGGGTCTTGAGGAAAAACAGACGAATTCACACAAATCCTTTCAGGGCTTAGGCTATTTTTCAATGTATTTATTTTTATTTTTTCTTCAAAAAGGACTAGGCTTGTTCTTAACTTGATTTGCTTTGATAGAAATATGGTATGTGAATGATTTAGTTTAGGAACTAAACAGGTACAGTTGGAGGTTAAGGGCTAATAGTAGATATCTACTCAGACTGTTTCTATCCTGTTTTTCATTTCACACCATCTATTGTCGAGTTTTAGTACAATTTTTGTCGAACCGATAGAAAATCCTTCAAAATCGTAATTTCGTTTTTGTTGTCTCAGTTTCGAAAAGCAAACTGAAAAGTTATACATGTATGAATTCAAGGTGTCTGAATTCATGAAAAAAATCTATACGAGTACATCCGTCTTCTTTCATTTCTGTCTGTCTGTCTGTCGATCTGTCTGCCTGTTTGTGTCTATCTATCTATCTATCTATCTATCTATCTATCTATCTATCTATCTATCTATCT
>NW_004797281.1:785341-787846 GCF_000002075.1 Aplysia californica | reverse complement strand
CCCCCTTTTCTCCAAAGCACTACCACTCTCACTCCCTGCCCAACCCCCGTAGCGGACGAAAGCAAAAAAAAAATTATAAATTATAAAAACGGGTGAGAAACTTACCGAGAGGAGTATTTTCCTTCACATTAATGATCGTCAAGCTGCCTGGACTTAGGCATGTCCCATCGCACGAGCCGAGCATGAAGAGGACAGTCACAATTACTGTAGAAAGGGATTGAGAAAACAGTCACAATTACTGTAGAAAGGGATTGAGAAAACAGTCACAATTACTGTAGAAAGGGATTGAGAAAACAGTCACAATTACTGTAGAAAGTGATCAAGAAAACAGTCACAATTACTGTAGAAAGTGATCAAGAAAACAGTTACAATTACTGTAGAAGGTTATCAAGAAAACAGTCACAATGGCTTTAGAAGTTGAAGTTAATCAAGAAAAATAATATAGTTACACCAGCTTTAAAAGGTGTCCAAGAAAACAACTACAGCAACTGTAAAAGGTAATCAAGAATAATGTCGCAACCTCTGTACCAGGTAATCAAGAAAATAGTCACAACCGCTGAAAATAGTAATCAAGGGAATAGCACAATTTCTGTAGAAAGTAATCAGTAAAACAGTCACAATTGCTGTAGAAAGTAATCAAGAAAACAATCACAACCACTGTAGAAGGTAGTCAAATAAAGAGTCACAACCACTGTAGGAGGTAATCGAGAAAACAGTCACAAATACTGTAGATGGTAATGACGAAAACACTCATAATCGCTGTAGAACGTTAGGAAAACAGACACAAGCACTTTAGAAGATTGTCAAACAAAGGACAGCATTGATTAGAGAGAAAACAAACGTGCACTGCACAATTTCATTGAATTTCAATTGTTGTTGTTGTTGTTATCGATCCAGCAACAGCTGGGCTCTCGCCCTTCTGTCCAATGCCATGTAGTTGTAAGTGCAGGTTTGCATTGAATTTCAATTAAGTGGCGAAGTTTTTACACCCCCATCGACACACAGGGTGATAAAAAAAAGCAAACAAATAACTTTACAACTTTTTATGTGAATATTTTGCACAAAAAATGTTCTAGAAAGCTGAAATTTGGAACAGACTTTATTCATTCAAAAGTTTGGTGACAGAACAGGCATAAAGATAATACTTATTTTTGAAGACGAAAACGCTTAAGAAAAAAAAAAAAACATCCATGAACGCAACATGCAAAAATTAAAAATCTTTTAAAGAAAGTCATGAACCGATGGTTTGCTTTTTTTCTTTCTTTTCTTTTTAACGCTTATTTTTCCATCCCTGTAACATTTAAACAATATTTAATTTCTCTTATAAAATTAAAAACTGACGTTGTTATTCTAAAATTCTTATAGCCATTGCCCTACATGTCGTCCTTTGGATTTGAAATATTTTTGACGTGTGGCCGAATATTATGACCCGTCAAACCATAATATGCTTAAAAATGCACGCACTGTAAACTTTTCATTACAGAGCGTCTTCTAGATATGATAAGGGTGGGTGGTGTGCCCAATAGAGAGCATTTGAGGGGTTTACATCCTGAAGGGTGAAAATGGGCTCTTCTACTGAAATAATAAAATTAATGTCATTGAGGAAATGCCCACGCTCTTCAAAA
Source organism: Aplysia californica (assembly GCF_000002075.1). Classification (NCBI taxonomy): domain Eukaryota; kingdom Metazoa; phylum Mollusca; class Gastropoda; order Aplysiida; family Aplysiidae; genus Aplysia; species Aplysia californica. Next base: position 786,221 of record NW_004797281.1, on the reverse strand, counting down.
CGACCGAAAAACCATGAACACATTGCCATTCTCTGATCCATGTCAACCTCACGAACATGAAAATGGTATTGCCATAGGTGAAGATCTACTTTGAGAAAGTGGAGCGTTAAGGTGCAGGAAAGTCTTTGCCGCAGACATTGTCAGCAGCAGGCAGACTTCTCGTGGGACGTGAATGCTGAATTCTGTATCCTGATGACATTTAAAGGGGTGCAAACAGGCGTGTTTTTGACCTGTTGTAGTCGTTTTGTCTAAGAATTTTAAATTTTGATTCTCTATAGTAGATTCAAACTGACGGAATATCTCTACCCACGACATTAGAGAATATCTGAGGGCACTTTAGCTTTGTTTCCGTACCTTGGGCGAAGCTTACGAAATGTCGAAGATGATGAGTTGGAGGTGAGGTAATTCTCAGTAAAACAAAACTCTTTGCTCTTTACTTAACTTAATCATGATCTCATCAGGCAAAGGAAACTTGAGAAAAACAACATCTGTAAACTTCTGTTGACTTGTTAGACTGCTGTAGCTTGCATTATGGCACGAGTGTTGTGACTTTTAGTGATAGGCCTAATGCAAACTGGTTCGTCATGCTATAAAAATTGGGACTAGGCAAAAAATGGGTTGTCTTCTTTTGTGCTATTCAGAGAAAAACTATTCAGTTGAACTATCTAGAATGAATATCAAATAAATTCTTTTTGCCTGCAAAGCGCCTGTATAGAGGAAAATGTTTACACAAAAAGTTGTAACGTTGTTGTTGGGTTGTTGTTGTTTTTTTTTTGGGGGGGTCACCCTGTAGTTCAGATCATTTAGGGGGCAGCAAATCCTGCCTCTCAGGGCTAACCAAACAGAAAGACTGAGATTTTCGATTGAAAAAATCCCTACA
>NW_004797281.1:783139-784362 GCF_000002075.1 Aplysia californica | reverse complement strand
TTGGTGTTTTTGCTTTGGGGAGGGGGGGGGGGGTTAGGTTTTGTTTGTAAAAATTAATGTTTTGTTTTGTTAAGAGGGTTTTTTTAAATTTGTTGTGGGGGGGGGGGTGCTTTTGTTTGTTTGTTTTTAGGGGTGTATTTGTATTTGTATTTTGAGGTTGCTGTTGTTGTTGGGTTTTATTTAAAATAAATCCAGCACCCCGTTTTACCACCTTTATGAGGCTAACACTTTTGCACCGCGCACCGGGCAATTAAATCTGTCATTGATATTTAATAATCAGTTATAGCTGCCATTACCCTGGTGGTTCCGACCGCCCACCTCCATCACCAAACCACCCACTAGAGGTTTGTTTAAAGCACACTGGCAAGCGCTGGGTGTTGTGGAACCCGGCCCATGCTGTAGTGGGAGACGAAGGGGCTACCGGGGTACAGGAAATTTGCGCCAGAATCTAATGGTAGTAACGATGATGATGGTATCGAATAACCCACCATGTGTGACTAATTGACTTAATTTTTTTTCCAGGTGGACGTAAGGATCGTACAAGGAATTTACTTGACAAGAGTGAGTGAGTGAGGGAGTGAGTATGTGTGTATACATAAACTGACACAATAACTGTCCACAAACAACAGACATACCTGTCTTCCACATGTGACGAGGAGTGTTGTTGGTCATTGTGACGGCATTAATTCCTCTGGATGACGTCAGCCTGATATGTTGGAAATTGCCTCCTTTATCCGAGAGCCTAGGACGCGGCCAGAAACGATTCAGCTCACAATATCCTCTTGTTGATCTTCCTGGTGCCACAACTCCCAGCGTTTCTTCGAAAATTATGCTATTCCAACTTCTAACTTCAACTAACAACTATAACAACCAACAATAGAACTATTAAGCATTTGCCAGCCTTGTATTATGCGTATAATAAAGCTATAAGTTCTGCAGTAGTTCACAACGTTGATACAAAACCTTGAATGTTAGTTGTTGAGAATCCTAGAGCAATGGTAAAACGAGGGCTTCTCCAGTGTGTCGACACCACTCAGGCTACAAAACCAGAGGTGCATAATCTTATGAGGTCACTGTTTTCGTCATTCCTCCTACTTGGCATGAGTCTGAAAACGAACGACAAAAAATAGCGAGAACTTCAGCAAAAATAATCTGTACATAGACACGTATTTGTTGGTACACATTCACATACACACACACAAACACACACACACACACACACA
>NW_004797281.1:781183-783039 GCF_000002075.1 Aplysia californica | reverse complement strand
ACACACACACACACACACACACACACACACACACACACACACACACACACAAACACACACACACATACTCTCTCTCTCGTTTTCTCTCTCTCTCTTTCACACACATACACACACACATACACGCACACACACACACACACATACACACACACACACACACACACACACACATACACGCACACACACACACACACACACACACACATACACGCACACACACACAAACACACACACGCACACACATACGTAATTTCACACACAAGAAGAGTAGATAAGCTGGAATATAATGTGTTCCCAATCAGACAGTTCAGAAACTAGCCACATGTGTTGCCATTTTGCCAGACATTATCAGAGTTGTTGTAGCTCCTAAACGGCCGTCAGCGACGTAACATTAATGCAATTGGTCGCTTTTAAGCACAAGCGGGCTATCACGAAAAATTGCTGTTTTGAGAAAATCGAAGGTAAAGTTTTTGCCCCTTGTTCAGTTTCTTTAAAAGATAAGAAAAGTTTTCTCTATAACCAAACAAATATACACACCAATAAAACCAAACTTTTCATATAGGTAGTGGGGCAATGCCCACTTTTGGTGTAGGTCAAGATTTCTGGAAACTCCCGAAATCTGGGTTAGCCCGTTTGTCCTTAAAAGCGACCAATCATAAATTGTATCATAAAGAAGATAACATTGGCTTCAACGAAATACGAATGTAATAAGACAAAAATGGCGGGGTTTTTTGCTTTAGCACCTTTGCATCTTGCAATAAAAGAAGACATGTGTACCGATTTAAAAGAAAGACATAAAAGAAGCCGACTTTACAAGAAAACTCTTCTATCATACTCATACTTTAGTAAGGATGCATTCAACAAGACAAAAACCACGACGTTTGCTGTTTTCCACTTTTGCAGTCCTGCAATGAAATAATATTTTATAGACCAAAACGAAAAAAAGTAGAAGGACCTGACTCTCAAGGTACACTCTATATGCGTGAAAATAATATCTTAGTGAGGGGGCTCTCTTGGCCTGGAGGTAAGGTCTTGGCCTCTCCTTCAAAGGCCCCGGATTCGAATCCGAGTACCAACCGAAAAATTAAAATTTTCTTCTCTAAAATTGTCTCCTTTCACCTCCTTTCCTGCTCTCTAGCAATGTTCTGTCGTCTGCTTTCGTCTCCTCTTTTTCCCCCCACCCCTTCACCTCCTTTGCCCCCCTCCTCTGGGCTCCTGACTCTTTCTGCAGCCTTTCTACTGCTACTCATTGGCTCCTTCTTACTGCTGTCTTTCAGCCACACCCCTGGTCTTCTGGTAGGAAAGATCTAGACCTAGCCTTCTCGGACAAGGGCAAAAATTCTTGGAGAGCCCGTGTGCAAGTTCCGCACATTAAAGATCTCTTGGTGGTCTAAAATCGACAAGAGTAGGCTTCGGCCACCACCCTGGCAAAATTCAAAATATCCTAACAACAGAAAGAGTTTAATGTGTCCAGCGCGCTCACAATATGACCTTATGCAGTGGCAAGCGCCGTAAAACACTTACGAAAAAAAAAAGATCTAGATCTATATCTTAGTGATGATGCATTCAACAAGACAAAGATGGCGCATATACTGCTTTACCATTTTTACATTGATGCAGTAGAATAAATAAATGACATTGACTGGAAAGAAAGAAACAGAAGAAGCTTACCATTCGAGAACATTCTCTAATCATGCACTTGTCTTAGTGAGGACAGGGCATTCAATAAGGAGAAACATAGCACTTTTATAGCGTTTCCATTTCTACCGAGATCAGTTTGATTCTTCTTACCATTCTATTTAACAACGCAAAGAGTCTAGAGCAGTGCTTGGTGTTTTTGCTTTGGGGGGGGGGGG
>NW_004797281.1:778468-780511 GCF_000002075.1 Aplysia californica | reverse complement strand
CCCCCCCCCCCCAAAAAAAAAAAACAACCCCAGTCTCAAACGGATGAGGTCTAGTCTAACAAACATTAAGAAAACAATTGAATTTATACTCCTCAGTACCTAACCAAAGATCGTGCATAACAGGATAGTTCGCTCAGCCAAAAAAGTGTCCACGGAAGTCCCCGCATTGGTTCTGATGGCGCTGCAGTCTTTTTTGAAGCTCTCTTTCGTTTCTTCAGAAGAAGAATAGGAATAGCACAGTTTTTTAGTTTCACTTTTGTTGTTTTTCACACAAGTAGGATAACTCTGATCGCAAAGTTCGCACTTTTTCGAAGAGTGCGCCACCGAATTTCGGGGACACTTTTTTTTTTTTAATTGGCTCAAAGAGAGGAGTGAACTATCTTGTTATACACGATCTTTGACATAACTAATACGCTAAAAGACAATCAGAAAAAAAAAACGGCGCACATTTCCGCTGTCCGATGGCCTACTTGTCCTGTTGGTTATCTCGGCACTGTTCCTCCAACACCTGGCCACTTCCCAAACACGGCTTTGCCACGCACGGGACAAATACTGGTGCTGGGCGGCTAGTAGGTTCCTGATTATTGAAAACTAAGAATCGTAGGAACCGACTTTGAACCCAATTACTTACTTTCTTATAATGTTATTTCTTCTGGTGGTTACCTGGTTGGCTCCCTACATCTTCAGTATTCAAGTATAACCTTGATTTCGGAACACTACGAAGCATCAACTTTTATTTATAAAAAAATAATTCTAAATAATAAAAGAAGATTTTAATGAACAGGTAACCGTTCGTTGGTTTACGTAAAAAGGAGTCGGAACTTTTCTTCCGTAGCATTAATCGTGGGAATCGGTTCCGGAATCGATTTTTCGCTCAGGTCTACCAAATACCACTTGGGACAATAATGTACTGTGTTTTTGTTGTTGTTGTTGTTTGTTGTTGGTGATATTTTTTTGTGCTTTTTTTCTCAAACGCTGCGCCGTGGTTCGAATTGTAACCGTTTCGAACAAGTACAGATTTTGAGAATAAAACATGTACATCTGAAATTATACGGAACATTGGCATTGACTGTAATAATATTTGGCTCTGGGTGAAGATTTTTTCACGGCATTGACAGCTGTGAAAAAAAAATCTGAAAGTCCGATGCGGATTTAGTACAATATAGCACGAAATTTGCTATGCGTATAATAACTGCACTATTGATGGTAATACTGCCACTTTGTATTTCGGAGGTCGGGTGTTATTTTAAGATCTTGGGTCCCTATTTCCAAATGATCAAATTCGGCACTTATATTATGACCTAGCTATGTATGTTGCAGTTTCAAGTACCTCAAAACTCGTACTAAATGCAAAATTGAACTGAAGAACCAAGGCTAAGGCCATTATAGACTATATAGTACTTTGTTAAAAATCATTTCTTTCATGTACATGGAAAAATCTTCCCTCAGAGCCCAGAAATGTTACAGTAAATGCCAATTATCATCATCTTCATCATCATCATCATCATTATCATCCAGTGCCAGATCTGCAACAGACATCGGCGATCATGGTTCTCCTTTAATTCCTTTGCTCGGATGCTCTACAAAAAGCTGTTTCCCTGATCTTTCCCTGATACCCATTTGTTTAGGTTCCCTAAGTATGTTGTTCTGGGCCTACCCCTGCCTCGTTTGCCTTCAATTTTGCCAGTGAGAGCTAGATGTTCAAGACCCTTGTCTATTCAGGTGTCCCCAAAACTGCATTTGTCGTTTCCTGATTGTTTTTAACATTGAGCGTCTCACGTGGGCTTCATCAAGCACTACCTCATTTGATTTCTTTTCCTTCAACGATACTTCTTACTCCTAAGAAACCACATTTCTGTTGCTTCTATTTTATTTTAATGCCAATCCTCCTTAGAATTTCAGTTTCATTTTACACTTTCGTTTTTGCGACTGGAATCCAATACGTTCAGATCGATTTACGCCAAAGCTGTAAGAATGCAGTTGGCACTGGATAATGCTGTCCTCGAAACTCTACCAGAAAACTCCAAGTAAAATTATACAAAA
>NW_004797281.1:774714-776543 GCF_000002075.1 Aplysia californica | reverse complement strand
GAGAGAGAGAGAGAGAGAGAGAGAGAGAGAGAGAGAGAGAGAGATTATGGGAACATAGTGTCACTGTTTCTAGTTTAATCTCTCAATATCATCTCTCTTGGTTGTCCATATTACTCCCATCCATGACAACACGAACGTCTCCATCCTCTTATAAGATGTGTGTATGTATGTACGTGTTTGTTTGTTTGTTTGTTTGTTTGCTTGTTTGTTTGTTTGTCCGTTTAAAAAAACGGTGATTGAAGATTAATTATGATAAGTCATACATACTATATATTAATAAAAGCACCATGTCGTATACTAACCTCAAATGGGACGAGAAATAGAGGCTGTCACAAAAGTGCACACACGACGAACTGTTAGATTTATGCTGACACATAAGTTCGCAGGCTTATCGCGCATAAAGAGATACACTGGGACAATCAATAGTTTTCGAGTTCGTGGAAAACATTTCTACACTTATTGAGTATCCTTCATTTCATTCACTCAGCCAGTGAAGCTTACTGCAAATAGAATAGGTTAGTTCAACCCATCACTTTTTTACCATCGAGGAAGTAGCGATAATAAGACTTAGTTTATCTCTGCGCATGTCAGAGGAAAACAAAGGAGGGGTTGATGGCTCGTTATCTGTTGACTCTGTGAAGTCTGTGCTGCATGTGGTCAAGTAGTCCAGAACTGGCAAGCCTTGGCCCTATCGCCCACTCGTAACTATGATAATTAATAATACATGCATTTATATAGCGCATGTCCAGGCTCTACAGCATGCTCTACGCGCTTTACAGCTGTTATTACCCCCAGCAGACTCTAGAACTCCCAGAAAGATCCTCGGCTTCCCGGGAAGCATAATATATATTACAGTGGAATCTGCCGATTAAGAGCTCAAAGACTAACAAACGTAAACTTTCTTTTGCTGTCTATAACCGGACAATCATTTCCACCTGGGTGAATTTTAGGAAAATTTGTGTTAATTGCCTTTCCCAAAGACACAAAGTCATAGCCATGACGGGGTCCGAACGTATGACCTTTCGGCTGCGAATCCAACACCTTAACCACTGAACCATCATTGCCACTTCTGGGCTATTTGGTAATTTTAGTGAGCGGTAAAAATCACCTGGGTAATGACAGGTTTTTATATCGCGACGTGGTGGAATCAGGCGCTCGTCAGTTTTTGGGCATATGGAGTTATTGGTGTCATCGCAAAACTTGTTTATTTGTCTTGCTTTAGATGAAAAATACCCCTTTACCTTGAATAGAAGTCGTGATATTTACCATTGAAGGGTATGGGGGTTACCTGTTGTCTGAGATAAAACTAGCGAGAAAATGGCCGCCAATGTTTGGTGACTTCTAAAACTTAAGTGTCCTTAAAACCTGCAAATTAACACTTTTGCTAGAAATGAAACAGAAAACAGTTTTTCTTCAAATAGACACAGAGGTTGTTGATAAAAAAACCACCCAAAAAAAAAAAAAAGAAACAGAAACAAAAACAACGTAGAAAATTTCCCGAGGTGCAGAAAAATGGCGATTTCTTTTATCTAATTATTTTGACGAGCGCCTGATTTCATCATGATGCTTTACAAAATAATTATAATACTGGGGGTCAGTAATAAGGGCGGTACGAAATATCAGCCTCTTGAAAGTGGCAGCAGTGGGCGCTGGTTAGAAAAAAAAGCTTGAGAAACACTGAAGCAGCACAACACGTTACCACCAGGCCCAGGGCCAAAAGTAGACATACTGTGTAATATAATCAAGCATAACAAATACTTGAGAGATTACTTTCCGAGAATACAACATGTATGGCACTGATGTCACAGCTTCCTGGATGCCTTACCCCC
>NW_004797281.1:769211-772948 GCF_000002075.1 Aplysia californica | reverse complement strand
TTATACGTATTTTTTGGGGGTGGGGGATATTTAAAAAGTGAATTTCTGTACCAAATGTTATCTCTATGCTCGTTTTGCATAGCGTTCATATCCCCTATGCAAAAATTTGACATTTACACCTACATACATTCCCAGGTTCGTGTTCCTTCAAGATTTTTTTTTTCTCTTAAGAATTGTTCTCGTCTTAGCACGACAAGGAAGTACCATTTTGCTCTAAAAGTGAAAGCAAACGAATAATATATTCTTTCTTTTTTTCTCTTTTTTTTCTATTCCATCTGAGCAATTATTTCCCTGCGATTTTCCACTGAGACCAGACAGACAGACAGACAGACAGATAAAAAGAAATTGCATTCGAGAAAGGGCAGGCACACAGTAGTATTACCAGGCACAGAGCGTAATGTCAGTATACACACACGACTAACTGTAAACGGGAAAGACGAACACACTCGACACCAAGCAATCAAAAGAGCCCGGTTGCAGTGCCTGACTTTGTATGTTGATCCCCGAAGTGAGTAACATTAACCAAAAGCCCACGGCATACGGGGCGCTTAAGTAAGGTACAAAACTGTGACTACTGTGACACAGAGAACATCGGCTCGCTTCCAGAACTGATGACCGGGGGTCTAATGATTACAATGTGCCCTTTTAAATGTTCCTTCATGTATACCTCAACGACGGTGAAAACCCTTATGAAAAATGGTACAGAATTATTTTTTTTTGTAACAGTTTCCTCTTGTGGATGTACTTGTAGTGATAGTCTTACCCGCAGTTTTTGGGGAGTTAAATGTTATACTCTACAAAATGGTTTTACTGTTTATTTGATTTGTATTACATTTGGCGGCGTTCCCAAGTCATAGCTCTTACTTGGCCAAAAGCGTGCTTGTTGGTTCAATATTATTCATTTGAAAATTTATCAAAAGACGAAGTTTACACTTACATCAATTAACTTTGGTACCAATTTCATGAAATTACGTATAATACTATCATGTGAAGAGTATGAGAAAATAGTTTTTTTTTTTAAACAACATCATTATTTCAAGACACAAAAAAACTGTTTTCATTAGGACTAGGGGCAACACCTACAAGATTTCAGATAGATTCCCAAAGACACTTTTTAAATTTGTTTACTTGGGCCCGCGTCCTGATTTTGGTGCCGATATTGGTAGATTACGTAAAAATGTATTGCCATGGTGCAAATTGTTATGAAACAAGAAAAACGCAACTAGAGAAAAAGGAATTGTTTAGTCGTTGATGATGATGATGATGATGATGATGATGATGATGATGATGATGATGATGATGAAGATGATGATGATGATGATGATGATGACGATAATGATGACGATAATAATGATGATGATGATGATGCCAAAGACACTTAATCTGAAAGCGAACTCCCCAGTCGTATTTTTTTCCCCTCCCAATTCGAGTATTCTCCAAACGACAGCGAAGCGCCTAACTCAACTGCTACATCACAGATCTGATGTCTGTAGCATGGTCCCTGAGTCGCTGAGACCTTGATACAACAGTGTATTTATTGGCCACAGATAAAACACTCAACAACAGCACATAGCTTCCCGAGAAGTGGAGGCGCCAAGAGAGACCCAGCGATTAACTCTTTTAGATCGAAACGGACGCACGCATAATTATTATATTACGCATGATAAGAAGACAAAAAGACCATGTTGTGGTACAATCCGAATAGTCATACGCGAATCAAAAATACAAATTTGAGTCTTTTAAAGTGAGAATAATGTTGTCTAATATAACGCCTCTAAGGTACCGTTCCAGATAAATAAAATCGAATTGAAGAAATATGTGTGGGTAACACCGTTAGGCTTCTTTTTTATTATTATTATTATTATTATTATTATTATTATTATTATTATTATTATTTTTATTATTATTTTTATTATTATTAACTAGTCTAAACACATTGCACCTGCGTTATTGAATAAGCAGAATGCGCCCCCGTCAAAGAATCAAAGAGTTAAAAGAGCAGGGAGATTCTGTACAAGGACCTTCACCTAAGGACTTCCCTCTCCGGCGCTGATAAATATGTGCTGTGCCCGAACTTGTTGATGATTAGTTTGGGTCAAAGTAACGGTAAAAGTAGACTTGAGACCTACATTCGGAACTTACTTGAACGTCTACGTACATCCGACCCACTCTCTGTGGTAGATCTACCACATCGGTCACGTCATGCGCGAAATACGTTTTTAACTTATTTTTAAATAAGGTATAAAATATTACTTTAGCCAGAGTAACCATATAATTATACCCCAGACATTTCAGTTAAGCTAGACATCTCAAATAAACACAGATTTGTTTTGAGAAAAAGAAAAACCATTAAAATTTATTTTAAAAGGGCAGAAAATTAAGGAAAAATATTGATTCAAAAGCAATACGATTTGGATAGTACCGTTAACAACATCAATTAAATTGTATTGTCATTAAAGATAGGCTATTCCTTTTCCAGAAGGCTGTCAACCTCGCTGTCTTTCAAATTATTGTTACCAAAACCATTTACCGTGGTCGATTGTTCCAACAAACAAGAATCATGGCATTGAGATGATAATGCAATTGTTCTTAGAAGTACGTCATTTAAGAAGCATGCAAACCAACGTGAAAATCTTATTGAAACATAAAAGTTGGCTCTGAATTATCTGATTCAGTTTCAGGTTAAGGTCTCATCGATGATTACATACATAATGCATTCCTATAGGGCGGAGCAATCAATTTCTTGGACCGAATCGATAAATGATAGATAAAGCAAGTACTCAGAAATGCACACTACATTAAGAATAATTATCATTTAGAAGCATTTTCACTCTTTAGAAAACGTAGACTGTTCTTTTGAACGATCACGTGCTCACAATTATTTGTGAACGCATGTGTGTGTTTGTGTGTGTGTGTGTGTGTGTGTGTGTGTGTGTGTGTGTGTGTGTGCGTGCGTGCGTGCGTGTATGTGTGTGTGTGTGTACTGCGAGGTCGTGTGTTCGTGTGTATGTTTGTGTGTGTGTGTGTGTGTGTTCTGTGTGTTCTGTGTGTGTGTGTGCTGCTGTGTGTGTGTGTGTGTGTGTGTTGTGTGTGTGTGTGTGTGTGTGTGTGTGTGTGTGTGTGTGTATGTATGTGTGTGTGTGTTTGTGTGTGAGATTGTGAGAGCGATTGGGCGTACAAGAATGCGTGTATCCATGCTCGACAGATTACACATCAGCATAGCTCGGCAAGGAGTTTCCAAGAAAATAAAACTTGTGAGGCAGCGTGGTGGAATCAGGCTCTCGGCAAAATAATGAAATCATAGATATTGGCATTTTTCTGCTCGTTTGGCAATTTTTATCAAATTTTTGTTGTTAAGCTCAACAGCTTTTATGTCCATTTAAAAACTCATTTCTGTGTGGAGTATTCCGAGAAACGTTGATTGAAGGTACAAAAAAATGTAAATTTTCAGTTTTCAAGGGCTCTCACGCCTTGAAAGATTTCAAGCTTTGGCGGTCATTTTCTCCCTCATTTTTTCTCTAAAATCAGGTTACCCTACCTACTTCAATCAAAACTATTTCGACTTCTATTAAAGATAAATGGGTACTTTTTTCACCAAAAGACAGACAAATGAACAGGCTTTAAGATGACATCAATAACTCCACATGCCCAAAAATTGACGAGTGCCTGATTCCACCACGCTGCCTCACAAATGTAAAATTGTACCACCCTCTTACAGCGACAGGAGCTTTAAATTA
>NW_004797281.1:766522-768889 GCF_000002075.1 Aplysia californica | reverse complement strand
ACACACACACACACACACACACACACACACTAATCCTTTCCCCCCACCCCATCTCCCCCTTCCCCTCTTCCTCCTCCTCCCGCGTCTCCTCCTTGTACGTAACAAGCGTAAACAATTCGATCCGTGGAATGTCAAACTTTAAGCTTACGCTAGATAACACCGCTCACAGTACTGGCGTATAATGTTCTTTTCTTTTTCACCCTGCGGGGATTAAGATTACAGATTTATAGACACGCTGAAAAACGTCAGGCAGCCAGGCTATGTTTTGTGTGTGTGTGTGTGTGTGTGTGTGTGTGTGTGTGTGTGTGTGTGTGTGTGTGTGTCTGTGAGGTGTGTGTGTGTGTGTGAGGTGTGTGTGTGTGTGTGTGTGTGTGAGTGTGTGCGTGTGAGGTGTGTGTGTGAGTGTGTGCGTGTGAGGTGTGTGTGTGTGTCTGTGTGGGAGGGTAGGTGTTAATGTTTCTTTTTGCTTTTGTTTTGTTTTGTTTTTCTCCATAAACTGGGTGGTTTCTTATCTGTCCTGTTATGTTTATGGCCGAACGTCAAATGGATAAGTCTTGCAACCACAAGTAGTGCATTGTTGTATTTTGATCATAACAATAACAAAAATAACATTAATGATAATAATAACAACGACAACAACAGCAAAGAGGATAATGATTATTTATTATTATTATTATTATTATTATTATTATTATTATTATTATTATCATTATTATTATCATTATTATTAATTATATTATTATAATGATAATGATTATGTTAATATAATATAAAGAAGAAGAAGAAGAAGAAGAAGAAGAAGAAGAAGAAGAAGAAGAAGAAGAAGAAGAAGAAGAAGAAGAAGAAGAAGAAGAAGAAGAAGAAGAAGAAGAAGAAGAAGAAGAAGAAGAAGAAGAAGAAGAAGAAGAAGAAGAAGAAAAAGAAGAAGAAAAAGAAAAACTGTAAAAAATGATAAGAATTATAATTATAATCATAGTAATTATTATCATTATTATATTATGATAATGATAAAGATCACTTCTATAGCGCCCACTCCTTGGTGTCAAAAGACACCTTACAATAAAAATCGACAGTTTACACAATGGCGCACAATATGCATGAAGGCACTTTGAACGTACAGCAATCTTTTCTACCAGAATATTATTCTTACAAAAGAACACATTCACGAAAAGACAATCACGGAGACTGCCGATCGCACTTGTCGCTGAAAGAAAAACCAACCTAGTTCTAGGAACAACAGGATTTAAAGAAATGAGCGTTTTTAGACCAGTCTATTTTAGACCATCATGTGGTATGTTTCGCTACTGCTGTTTCTTTTGTTACACAAATTGTAGCTGCTGTTGTTATTGCTGTTTTGGGTTGTATATTTGTCTTTTTGTTTGTAGTTGTAGTTGTCGTCGTCGTTGTTGTTGTTGTTGTTTTTGTTGTTGCTGTTGTTGTTATATCGTCCCCCGCCAATCTCCTGAGAGTGACTCACCAAACCCCTGGAGTTCAACTCAACCCAGGTTAAGAACAACTGGGCAAGATAAAGGACAAGTTAAAAGTGCATACATTAGGATTGTATGAGTATCAGCTGGATAGACAGATAGATAGAAAGACGGAGAGAGAGAGAGAGAGAGAGAGAGAGAGAGAGAGAGAGAGAGAGAGAGAGAGAGAGAGATAAAGGGGGAGGCGGAAAGAGAGAGAGAGAAAGAGAGAGAGAAATATATATATATATATAGATAGATAGATAGATAGATAGATAGATAGATAGATAGATAGATAGATAGATAGATAGATAGATAGATAGATAGATAGAGAGAGAGAGAGAGAGAGAGAGAGAGAGAGTGTGTGTGTGTGTGTGTGTGTGTGTGTGTGTGTGTGTGTGTGTGTGTGTTTTATGCTTATTTTACTTTGTCTCATACTTACATCTTATTATCCTATATGTTTAGAATTCTTTTAAAAACTAACAGGAGAACCAACAAGAATAGAAACAATAGAAACAAATGACTGCATTTACACACTACATAATTATCTTGGATTTAACAGTAGGCACTACACTAATTACGATCATTATTTTATGATTACCGAGGTGTTGATCCACCCTATAGCTTTGTAAAATATTAAAAAGAGGACATACTTACAACTGAAGTAAAAGGCTCTAAGTCTATATCACCCACACCTTGTCTGAAAGTCGAAAAACGATTCAGACTCGAAATAAATTCCAGCTACTGGTGGTAGGCTACAGAATGTAGATCTATGCGCCTCTCCACACTTGCGTCGCTGCACAAATGAAAATTATGTAGAAAACGCTGGCAGTTCATTGGTGTGCCCGCTGCTGATCAACGTTCGTTGTCTTATCTCAAGTGTTGGGAGAGGCCTGTGTTT
>NW_004797281.1:763856-766082 GCF_000002075.1 Aplysia californica | reverse complement strand
TCTCTCTCTCTCTCTCTCTCTCTCTCTCTCTCTCTCTGTGTTTGTGTGTGTGTGTGTGCCTGTCTGTTTGTTTGTGTGTGTGTGCGTGCTCGCGCGGGTGTCGTTATATTATAGTTCTGACTAACCAGCAGACGGTACTGTTATTGATACTTCTAACGTTCCTCCTGCCGTGATTTATATTTATTACTGTTGCTGTTGCTGTAGTAGTTGTTCTAGCTATTGTTGTTACTGTTGTTGTTATAATTTTTTTTACTGTTGCTTCTATAATTTAAGTGTCAGGACGCAGTGGAATCAGGCTCTCGTTAATTTTTGGGCATGTAAAGTTATTGGTATCAACTTATAGCTTGTTCATTTATTTTGCTTTGGATGAAAGAAATATCCATTTATCTTGAATACAAATCGAGATACTTGCGAATTAAGAGTTGGGGGTCACCTGGTTTCAGAGATAAAATTAGTGAGGAAATGGCCACCAAAGATTTGTTATTTTTTTAGCTGGAGAGTCCTTGGAAACTGAAAATTTACATTTTATTTGCCTTAAGTCAACGTTTTGCATTAAAATTCACATAGAAATGTGTTCTTTAATGGACATGAAAGGTGTTAAGCACAAAAAAAATAAAATAAAAATTGGATAAAAATTCACAATCCTGCAGAAAAATGCCAGTTTCTTCACTTTGAATATTTTGACGAGCGGCTGATTTCACCTCGCTGCCTCGCTATAATTGTTCTTGATGTTGCTGTTGTTGCTGTTGCTGCTGTTGCAGCTGTTGCTGCTGTCGTTGATGTTACTGTTGTTATTTCTTTTGTTGTTGCTTTTATTACTTTTGATGTCGCAGTTGAAGATAAAACATTTAGGTTGGTATTGACAGCAACGGAATGCCAGTTCATCTTGGCCTTTTGCCGTTACTGTTGTTGCTATTGTTTCTGCGATTGCTTTTTTTTTGCTGCTTTTATTACTCGTGATGTTGTTGATGATGTTGATGGATCATAATTTTGATTGGTATTGACAGAAACGGAACGGCAGATTATGTAGGCCTAAGTACATAATTTTATTTTATTTGAAACGGCAGTTCAGAATGAGACTCAGCGACACAACGCGGCAGAAGATCCCACTATCAGACACGATTGTCCACAGTAGGCTTGAAGGGCTCTACGACTTAACGCACTATATCTATTTACTAGAAAACAAAGAAAAATAATGTTTTTAAAAGGGTGTGGGGGGGGTGTGCTACACCTGCAGGCTATCTCGCTTATGAGCGGATCATATTTTACCAAATTTCACACATATTTTAACAAACAGTGTGAGGAATCTTAAAATTCGCCATCAAATTTGAGACAAACGTTTCGTTGCTATATCGGCCATATCGGATATTTTTTACACGTCTTACGTAATTAATACCGCACTTACTTTTCATAGAAATAGGGGTTTATTTTGCAAACGTGTCAGCAGACAATAGATTTACAAACAATTCTGTTGAATTTTTCCTGAACGAATTAGAACATTTTTGATGAACTTTTTTCCTGAGGAAGTAGTACTCAAGTTTGCAAAAACCCGTGAAAATCCCCCAGACACCACCAACAAAAATCTTTTATCTGTATTGAAAATTGAAAATTATTCTGTGTTTCATTTTCTCTCCATACTGCGAACATTTCATGAAGATTGGCTGAAAAATGGTGGAGTTTTTCAAAAGTATAGAAAAACCGCGTTTTGAGAAAACGAGCGATAAATAAAAATAAAAGATTGACTTTACGGAGAATTGATGGTGCCTAACACGCCTGGTATGTGAAAAAAACAGGCTTATGTTGGTTCTTATGCGCTGAAACAGTTGTAAGAAAGGCTGAAAAGGCCAAAAATGCCTACATCTCAAAATCCACAAGTTTGACCAAAATCGGTACATTCTCTGGAATGAATGCATGAACAAAATGAACGTTTATCATTTCAATTATCGAGGGGTACAGATTTGGTGCAAATCGAGAAAAAAGTAAATATTTATTCTCATGCAATTCTTATCAGAAAATGTCAGATATGGAATGGGCTGGATATTCTGGAAATATCCAGGGTTTGCATACAATGCGTTTTGCAATGGAACTCTTCACTTTTACTGCGTCTTTACACGAGCGTACTCCTGTTTTAAACCGACCCTCTCCTCCCCACCCACCCCATCCCCATTTCCTCCTTCTCCATAATCCCTACCCCCAACCTCACCTCAACACCCCGTCTCATATTGT
>NW_004797281.1:760979-762703 GCF_000002075.1 Aplysia californica | reverse complement strand
TGTGTGTGTGTGTGTGTGTGTGTGTGTGTGTGTGTGTGTGTGTGTGTGTGTGTGTGTGTGTTTTGGGGGGGAGGGGTTGTAACAAAAAGTCAGTGTGTCAATATGCACAAAACAAGCAAAATCAGGTCAAAAGGAATTAAGTCATAAACAACAATTTTTTTCCACATTCTCCAGCTACAAGTTAAAATCTACAACATGATGGCAAAACGTACGGTTTTTCGACTGCCCGTCTCCTCTACCATTGTCAATTTGCTGTCCATAAAGCGGGTGAGTGCTGTTTGTTGCTGTTATTGTATATTTTACAGAAATTTTCAGGGATACAAAATTCACCTACTTGCCGTATTATTTTATTAAACAGAACTTCGGAATGCTGCAAGATTGATATCTGGTTTCCGTATTGCTGATATGTAGTTAAACTAGTTTATGTTGTACTTTGACAAATTTTGAACGACGGCGGAAGAGACTACATAGAGTCAAAACAATCTCAATCCATTCATCCATCAACCAATCCATCCATCCATTCTTCCATCCATCCAGACAGCCGGATAGCCAGAAAGTTAGCCAGGTAGAAAGGCACACACATAAATACACACTCACACACACACACACACACACACACACACACACACACACACACACACGCGCGCGCGCGCGCGCGCACACAATCACATAGAAAAATACATAGACAGACTTCAAGACACACAGATAGACATGATCCTATGCCGTATTATGGGCATGTCTTGGTTATGCTTGACGATGCCAGATCGAAATTTAGATACATAACTTAAGGTAGGGTTTATTAGTAGGTATTTATAAATCTTCAACATACCTTGATCGTTTTGTTAAAACTCATAAGTACTGGTGGATCTACGGTATAACTTAGTTTATTTTTTCTGCTTTGAGGTATTGGTGATATTCGTTATACCTTATTCTTTTTCTATTCTGAAGTTTTGATGAATCTGCTGCATACCTAGGTCTTTTTATTCTTCGAAGTGTTTTTGAATCTTCGGTGTAACTGATCTCTTTGTGCTCGGGTATGTTTGTGAATCTTCAGCATACCTTGATCGTTTATATGCTCTCATATATTGATAAATCCACGGTATATACTGGATATTTTTTCCTCTCCCAAGTACTGATGAATCGTCGTTATTCTTTGATTTTTTTTTCACTTTGAAGTATTGAAGAATCTACACTATACCTAAATCTTTGTTATTATAATTTGTAGCATTGATGGGTATTTGGTGAACCTGGGTTTTTTTAATCTTCTTTGAAGTACGCGGTTTGAAATCAAATGTCCTTTTCCACACGAACGTGAAATATATGATTTGAAAGATTGCTAAAATTGCACGTGTGTTACATATGCCTCACGATTTGACATGGTCGACATGTCAACTATTGCCTGATTCAAGAGGTTGTTGACGGACTGATTTATGCTGCTCGTCAAAAGATAAAGATACAAGTACATGCCTGCAATTCATAGTTTTTGATCCCGTTGAACTAAGAACTACTCCGATTTTTTGCAAGAATAGATTATAATAGAAGAATAAATCAATCTGCATTTGCGCGTGTGTTTATGTGTGTGTGTGTATGTGTGTATTTGTGTGTGATTGTGTGTGCATATGTGTATATGTATATTATGTGTGTGTGTGTGTGTGTGTGTGTGTGTGTGTGTGTGTGTGTGTGCGCGTGTGTGTGCATATGTGTGTGCTTGTGTATAATATATA
>NW_004797281.1:758016-759436 GCF_000002075.1 Aplysia californica | reverse complement strand
GGGGGAGACAGACAGGCAGACAGAGAGAGACAGAGACAGAGAGAGAAATATAAAAAAAAAGAGAGACGGAGGGGGGATAGAGAGAGAAAACAAAAGAGACATGGGTGATTCTGAGAAAACTACTCTGGTGATACTGAAGGTTAACGGAAAAAGAGAAGGTATTTGCACAATGAAAGAGCGTTGGAGAGATATAATATGCTCAACAATGTGGAGGAAGATGGAATGATAGAAAGGAGAAAAAGCTTAATTACAATGAAGTAGAGGTAGACTGAATGAGAATAGTTTTAGTAAGAGTTTTACGGCACTTGCAACACAATAAGGTCATATAAGTGCCAAAGATTAGAGGTGTTACAAGAGAGTAACAAACACAAAAAAAGAAGGAGGGGAGATAAAGACGATAGACGTTTGACAGGAAAGAAGAAGCAAACCACACCAGAGCACCCGCCAACCACCCACGACTGAATCAGAATGTGGAAAAAGATCAGGTATAAAAAAGTTGAGGAAAAGGCCTAAGAAAAAGATTTTATAAGATTAGGTAAATCAGAGCAGCGGTGGAGGGAAAGAACAAAATAGATAAAAAGTAAAACACAGCAAAGCGGACGGAGAGGGAATGAGAGAAGGATAAAGGTAAGTAACGTACAGCAAAAGGATTAAAAAGGAATGAGAGAAGGATAAAGGTAAGTAACGTACAGCAAAAGTGATTAAAAAGGAATGAGAGAACGATAAATAAAAAAGAAAAGGCACAGCAAAGCAGAGGTAGAATGAATCTGAGATAGATTTTAAAAAGGTAAGGTACAGCAAAGTGGAGGAAAAAGGAACGAGAGAAAGATAAAAATAATATACGGCTAGGTACAACAACGCAGAGGAAAACGGAATGAGTGAAAGATATTTTTTAAAGCCAGGTAGAGCAAGTCGGACGAAAAGGGAATGAGAGAAAAATGAAAAGGTAATGTAACAAAGCCAATGAATAAGAATGAGAGAAAGATAAAAAGGTAAGGTACAGGAAAGCGGGCGAAAAGGAATGAGAGAAAGATAATGGAAAAAAAGGTAAGGTACAACAAAACAGAGATAGAGTGAATGAGAGAAAAACGAAGTGGACGGAAAAGGAATGAGAGAAAGATAATGGAAAAAAGGTAAGGGACACCAAAGCGGGTGTGGAAGGCTATAGATCCCGCCCAGAGGCGTGCTAGATAACTTGCCTCTGTCTCCAGTCGTAACGACTTCCGATAACAGCAGAAAGGTTGGGAGATGACTGGGAGAAGGTTGGGAGAAGGGGGATTTGTGTGTCTGAATCTGTGTGGACATCTAGGCTGAGTGGGGTTGGGGGAGGGGGGAGTGTGCGTTTGGTCATCCTATGTTTATGTTTGTGTGTGTGAGTGTGTATGTGTATGTGTGTGTGTGTGTGTGTGTGTGTGTGTGT
>NW_004797281.1:754447-755788 GCF_000002075.1 Aplysia californica | reverse complement strand
TATATTTATATACATGCACAGGTGCTCGCAAAGACACACGCACGCACGGACACACATATTATGTACAGGGAGAAAGAAAGACACAGGGAAAACCATAAATAATATCACTTTACAAGGTTTGTGTAAACAAAACAAAAACCAAAAGCTCAACAACAACAACAACAACAACAACAACAACAACAACAACAACAACAAGATGACAGTAACAGAAATAAAGACAACACTTACTTTGTTTCGGTGTCACAGCATAAAGAATCAAGCATGATTTTTTGTAATTTTAGACGTCCTCACAATGTTAGTGTTAGTCCTGAAAAGTAAAAAACCCCACAGAACGTCGCCTTTGACACAACAAAGAAACTTACGAATCAGTGCTGAAATTCCATTGTGCACTGGTCGCACTCAAACCAGCTTTCTAGATAAAATTTTAAAGCAAGCAGCTTTCCAGATATAATTTCAAAGCAGCTTTCCTGAGAAAAATGTTAAGCTATCATGTTTAAAAGGGGATCTAAGTGAGATCCTCACCCATATAAACGTTTGCCCCAGTGGTATGTTTCTGTGTTCCCATTGTCTCACCTTTTTGCAATCCTTCTTTCCGCACCCATGCGTTCAGTGTAACGTAATGATCCAACAACGTGCCGTGCCTTGTCCAATCTCCTCCGCCCCACCCTCTTTTCCTACCCCCCCCCCCTTTTTTCCCCCCCCCCCCCCCTTTTTTTTTCTTCCTATCGCCACACCAATTCCTTCTCCTCCCTCCCGACTCCATTTTTCAAAAAGTTTCTTCGTTTTATCATTATTTTTATACTTAAAGTATGTTTTCTCTCGGTCTCTCTGTCACCCTACTGCTACATTCTCTGTCTCCCTGACTCCCTATTTCTTTCTTTCTCTGTCTGTGCATTATCATTAATACAATATGTTCACATGATCAGGCACATTCGCATAAAAATGAATTGTTGATTATGCTAATTGGTGAAACGGCAAATTCCAATAGCCTCCGATTAATACATCTAAACGCACACAAACACACACAAACACCAACACATACACACACAAACTCTCGGCGTACGCGCATACTTACAAGATATATATCTCTCTTATTAATTATTGTTGTTATTATTATTATACTACAATCGGACGCCTTCGAGCTCGCAAAGATACACGCACACACAGAAACACATATGCACAGGGAAAAAGAAAGACAGAGCGATTGAGAGAGCGTGTGTGAGAGAGAGACAGAGAGAGAGAGAGACAGACAGACAGACAGAAACACAGACAGACAGAGACAAGACAGAGAGAGAAAAAAGAGAGAGGGGGGAGAGAGACAGAGAGACAGAAACAGACAGA
>NW_004797281.1:752113-753264 GCF_000002075.1 Aplysia californica | reverse complement strand
CCACACACACACACACACACACACACACACACACACAAGACGTAAACGCACATAAATATGTAAGCACACAAACGCCTCCTTAATTTACATACAACACGAATTGTCTTCCCCTTGTCTCCCACAACCATAAATGAAACGTTACACTGAAATACCGCCCGACACTCAACCGACGCACGCCCCCAACAACCCACCGACATGACGCCGACACCCCCACCGACCTCCCACCGATACCCCACAGACACCCCCACTGACACGACTCCGAAACTCAGCCTCAGTCTTTCCCACATTACAGAACTACGTACCTATTGTTGTTGTTTTTTTTAACGCAATTATAGATAGTTAGTGCGGACGAAAATGCATGGCGCAACTTATTGTCAAATATCTCCTTAACTATAGAAAATAGATTCTGCAACTTTTACACAAGGACTTCTACCAATTTGTCTTAACAGGTGAATATTTTTTTTAAAAACTCCTTCACACTGTATTCTGAAAAATTCCTTAATGAATACTAATTTTAAAAATACCAGTCAATGGTTTTTACATATTTTGAAAAGTTTACAGCTTGGGCAACATCGTTTTTAAAAGCAAGTGGGTCATTTTTTTTCTAATCGCAACATTATGATTATTGAACGTATGTTTAGGGAACCTTTAGTGCAAAAAATGTGTTCATTATACAATTAATTTCTTCTCAGAAGTTTTGCCTCTAAAAAGTGTCATTGGCGAGCTGTGACAGTGGCCATATGAGTATACAAAATATGTGTGAGAAGCGGGAAGTGCTGGGAACAATCCCATTTTACGCGTGATGGAGATTTATAGTATTTTATATAATAAATTTATGGGGAAAAAAGATTTTTAACCGAGTTTCAGTTGGAGTGGAAAAATATGAATAAGTTAAGACAAATTGATACAAACTGACGTGCGAAGTATGGGTGACATTGATTTACCCATTAAAAATACATTTGAGGATAAGTTGCGCCTCGAATTTTTGACCGCACTTTAGTAATGCTTCATCCCACCGACAAGACACCGACATCCCGCCGTAACCTCCTTCCGAAATAGTACCGATACACCACCAAAATAACACCGATACCCCACCAGCAGGACACTGGCACCCAGCCGAAATTACACCAATATCCCCCGCTCCACCCCTT
>NW_004797281.1:747669-750499 GCF_000002075.1 Aplysia californica | reverse complement strand
GTGTGTGTGTGTGTGTGTGTGTGTGTGTGTGTGTGTGTGTGTAACTTATAATTATTTATCTATTTTTGAAGATTCACAAAAACACAACATAACTTACGTGTACACAGTTAGCAGGTTGAAAGACAAAGGAACAGACCGGTCATGAGTATGAGCACAAACACAGCGCAAAGAAAACCTAGCAGGTGAAGGATGCCGGGAGTTAAGAGGGGAGGAGGGGAGGGGAGAGGATGAGAAGGTGGAGCGACGGATGGTGGAGGGGCGGAGGTGAAAGGGGAGAATCATTGTAACACGCCGTACTGCTGTCTCAAGTCCCACCTTCCGTGATCCAATTCTCGAACACATCCCACCAAGTAATATCACCTTCGCAGAAGAGGGACAGTCTTCCCCTTCATCTTATGAATTTATAATAATCCGCGACTCTTTCGTCCCGGGGATTCCAAAATCAATATGTCCACAGACGGTAGGCCAACGTCTTATTTTACTCGGGGTAAATTTTCCCATGACGAAGGTTTAAAGAAAACTCCAGCCTCTGAGACGCAGTTGGTCACAAGTGCACAGAAAATGTGTGTGGTTGGCGGGTGCTCTGATGTGGTTTGCTCCATCGTTTCCATCAAACGTCTATAATCATTGTCCCTATCTTTCCTCCTTCTGTTTCGTGCTTTTTACTCTCTAATCTTCGGCACCTATTTGATTTAATTGCATTGCAAGTGCCTTAAAACGCTTACTAAAACAAAATTTGCGAAATTGGAGATGTTTCACACTCCCTTCAACACTGCATAGCTATTTAAGATGCAGGACCTCCGAATGTAATATCCATATATATGATAGGGCCAAGCTAAACGTATGACGAGCCTTAAAGACTCCTCAAAACAATCCACGTTCGAATGGCCCCGTTAGAGGATTCTATCCAGGGCCATTCACTCTGTAGTCCAGCATGAGCTTACGGCGCTCCATAGGTACAAAAATTCAAGAGGGGGGGGGGATTAATTGTTAATTTGTTTACCAAAGTACATTGTACATGTATGTTGTTTCAGCCAGCTCTCATCTGGGAAAACAAAGCGTTCTCCCTCGCAAAAAACAAGGGGAAAGAATGAAAAAGATGTACATTTGTTGCACCTCCAAAAATGACTCCCTGCGAACCAGCAAGGGTCTGAATGTTAAACAATGCTTATATTCATAAACATAAAAGGGAAAGGGAATTGAAATACAGAAGAGAAAAATGCTCGAATAGCACCTTACGTCATCATCATCATCATCATCATCATCATCATCATCATCATCATCATCATCATCAACAACAACAACAACAACAACAACAACAACAACAACAACAGAAGTAACAACAACAACAGCAACAACAACAGTAGCAGCAACAACAACAACAACAACAACAACAACAACAACAACAACAACAACAAAAACATCAACAACACCAATAACAGCAACAACACAGGCTACCGGACCCCCGATCGTGAGATTGTTGGTTTTGTGGGTTCGATCTGTCAGCTCAGTCTGACATTGTGTCCTTACTTGGGAAAGACACTTTACACGAATTTCCCGTTTGGTTTGGTTCTTTTCGGAGATAGGCGTTGAAAACTCGAAGGTCCCACCTCTTACATAACCTAATAGTGTTGACAGGGATGTTAAACCTACATCATTTTCACCATTTTCAAAGCAACAGGGGCAAAAACAACACAATCTCAAGAGAGGCGATGTGGCCCTGGCGAAGAGCACGCTCTTCGGGGCTCCAAGCATTTCGAACTGATAGGCTACCACACTCACACACAACAACAACATCTACAAGAACAAAAACAAACACGCCAAACAACAGTGGCTCCTCTAACAGATGAGGAAGAAATCAACTACAGGTGAAGCACTGCTGCTGATCTAGCAACTGTCACGGCATTGCAAGTGATAGTGAAACAAGACGTCATAACGGGGGCACCAGATACCACAAAACTCCACACACTCTAAAGTGCTCACTTGTTGAATAACAAGATAATAATAATTCAGTTGAAGGGTCCCATTGCAAAACGCACTACAACCAAAATCTGGGTATTTCTGGAAAATCCCATCAACTCCATGATCTTTCGTCAGTAAATATACATGTATATATTTCTTTCTACGAAATACCATGTATCCCTCAATATTAAATATGATAACTTGACGTTTAGTTCATTCCTTTGTTTTAGAGAATCTGTTGTGTTTTTTCTTCCTTCCGAATTTTCTCAGTTTGGTGGTAAATGGATATCGCTCATTTTGCCATGGACCCCTTCAACTACAGTTGACGTGTAGTTGTCTGAAAAACAATATGGTTGAGTGTAACCATTTTTTAAGCCGGACCTGTTTGTCAATACCTTTAATCCTTTTGTCACGAATCCTATACCAACACGGTTAAAAGTTGGAGGAAAAAAATCCCTCACGTGCTACCAGGAAGTACAAAGCGACCTCCACAATAAGCACATCGTTATCGGGAATCCACCGAGCTCTGCGGTGTTCACGATAATCAAGAGCTCGTGGTGGGTATTCCACATCATGACCAAACTTCCTGAAACGTGACTTTTGGAGAGGAGCTCTGATTGACCCCTACTTTGCTGGGGCGTTTCCATCCACGATTGTACCGTCAAGATTAAATGTTCATTCCAGTGAAATTTAAACAAAACCGTAATACCTTTCCCCTTATTTAAGAATTAACAACAGGACAAATCGTGGTTATTACATCTCATAGCAAGTCACCTATTAAGGGACAGTTCACAAATGACTTCAGCTAAAATTTAGCCAAAAATACCCCCCCTCCCCACCATCACCAGCCTCTCCACTGTAGTCATCT
>NW_004797281.1:744623-746366 GCF_000002075.1 Aplysia californica | reverse complement strand
ACACACACACACACACACACACACACACACACACACACTCCCCGAAAGCTTTTGATTAAAATCATAAATTCTCTGTAACCTTCTGTTCCAGAAGTCAGATTTATCTGAAGGCCTATTGGAAGCTTACATGGAGAAATTAAATTTCTAATAACCATTGGGTTGCAATGAGTTGTTTATTTTTAAAATTTTAATATTGAAGTTTTACTTCATAAACACAGCGCCGACCCAAGAACGACAACCGTTCATTTCTTTTTCGTATACCGGGATTGTTTTCCCTGGATCAGGAGATTTTTTTCCCCTGGGCTTTCCAATTGTAAGAATCATCAATTAAATCACTAATTAAGCTAATCAGTCCTACATATTATACAAGCACACATGTTTCGTTCACTGTCGGTAAAAGTAAACTCAAGCCCTTTATTCAAAATGTAAAACTTACTTCCCATAGTTCGCATACTACACGTTATCTCCCTTCTTTGTGTCAACCAAATCTAGGTCGCTCTGACGACATGCTGGAAAGATGTTTTTAACAAAGACTTATCTTAAAAGTGGGTGTTGAAATTTACTACTTAACTGCCGGTTTTCCGATATTACGACCTATTTTACAGTGTTTGGGATATTTCAAACTGTAAGTGTCTAGTACTACTGTCTAGCGTCCGAGTTCTTCGGGTGAGATATCTAACTTCTAAGCTATAGATCTAGTGCGGACAAAAATGCTTGTCGCAAGTTATTGTGAAATATTATATCTACTTTAACTATCAAACACATATTCTCATTTTTTTTTTTTTTTGCACAATGACGTAGATCTATAACAATTTGTCTTAACAGGTGAATATTGTTTCAAACTCCTGCACACCGTATCCTATAAATAATAATATTTCCTTAAAAAATACAAATTTAAACAAAATCCAAGTCGATGGTTTCTACAGATTTTTAAAAGTTCATAGCTCAGGCAGTATCGCTTTTAAATGCAAGTCTGTCATTTTTTAAAATAATCGCAATATTATGCTTATTGAACGTATCTATCTATCTATCTATCTATCTATCTATCTATCTATCTATCTATCTATCTATCTATCTATCTATCTATCTATCTATCTATCTATCTATTTGTGTTTTTTACATGTTTGCTTTGCATTGCCTATCATTCTTCAATTATTTCCTTATCTCTCTCTCTCTCTCTCTCTCTCTCTCTCTCTCTCTCTCTCTCTCTCTCTCTCTCTTTCCGTGTAATAACAAATACGAGCATCCATGTAAATTAAAATACACGTTCAGTGATATTACGAAATTTGAGTGACCATGTTCTCATTGACGAGCAAACGTTTACCAGTTACATTCCCTCACATTATTAATTAATGTTTGCCCCTTTCTCTCTGTTCGAAACTTTGTACCTGGTCGTCTCTCTCTCTCTCTCTCTCTCTCTCTCTCTCTCTCTCTCTCTCTCTCTTTCTTTCTTTCTTTCTCTCTCTCATTTTCTCTCTATCTATCTATCTATCTATCTATCTATTTATCTATCTTTTATCTATTTCTCTCTATTTCTCTCCCTTCCCCCTCTCTCTCTCTCTCTTTCTCTTTTTCTCTCTCTCCTTCTCTCTCTCTCTCTATCTCTCTCTGTCGCTCTGTGTATGTGTGTCTCTCTCTCTCTCTTTCTATCTATCTGTCTATCTATCTATCTATCTATCTATCTATCTATCTATCTATCTATCTATCTATCTATCTATTTATCTATCTATCTATCTATCTATC
>NW_004797281.1:741485-742678 GCF_000002075.1 Aplysia californica | reverse complement strand
CCCCCCACGTTAGTAATTAATGTAGCCTAGATAATTATGTGTGTCATTAGGACGTAAAGTAATGTATGTGCGCATTAAGAGGGTCTTGAATCTTTGGTTTGCTTTTCGTTTGGGGTCATCAGTTTGATCGAAAAGTATGTCAGTTGGTAGTGGAGAACCGAAGTTCGGAGCTTCACAACTTATATTTATTTTAATCTTCAACAGAGTTATTTTTGTCTCTACAATCTATCCTTATTCGTGTGTCATTATTTCTTCCAATCATTGTTTCTTTCTCCGCTCCTTCTTTATTTCTTTGTTCTTTCTAATTATTTTTTCTTCCGTTTTCTATTACACATTCTCTTTATTATTTTTTACTTTCTCTCTCTCTCTCTCTCTCTCTCTCTCTCTCTCTCTCTCTCTCTCTCTCTCTCTCTCTGGGGGGGGTTCTTCTTATTACACATAATTGACTAAGTGTACAAACGTATCTGTTTTTTATTAAAACTCAGGTCCACTTCTGGGACAGACTTAAGGGGAGGGGGAGGGCTGGTTTTAAATTGACGATTTTTTGGTCAATTTATGGTCTCCGGACTTTTTACGTATTATAATACTCCAGTTACTTGTAAATCTAGAACGTGCTTACTCTTAGTGTTACAATCACCATCTTTCAGATTTTCTGTCCTAGAACGTTCATTTTGCCTATTATTACTATTATGTAACAGAATGTCGTTTTTTTTTCTAAACTTCAATTTTTGATGTTTTTTCTCCTCTACTTTTTTTTATTCAAAAAAAAATTTAAAGGCTTGTATTTATACCATAACCTAACTTTATACAGGTGGAAAATAAAATCGATGCCTTCATGAGTGAGTTACATGGATGGTTATGTAATCGAACTCAGAGGGATGAGGGGGTAGGTAAATTATCCATCTCTAACTTTTTTCTTATGCAAGATATCCAAGATCCCAACTGCATGAAATTTTGTATTGAGTAATCTATCAACGTACCAAATTTAGGTAAATAAAAAATCCTTTTTACTTTTATGAAAGCTGTTTATTTTAAATACGGCGGCCGTTACCATGGTAACCGTAGACTTAAACAAGAAAATTAAAGTTACATTGTATGTTTTCCTGTTGTACCTCCTTGATACAAGGCTTTATCTAAAAAGGCCATTGTTACCGCGATAGGTTTATAAACCGCTCCCCCCCCCCTTAAAATCC
>NW_004797281.1:737090-739327 GCF_000002075.1 Aplysia californica | reverse complement strand
AAAGGGGAACTACCCCCCCCCCCCCCCCACACACACCTTTATCGCGTGCCATAAAAGTCGAAGCGCTCAATCTGTGACGATATTATCGATTAGAAGGGGGCGTGCCCCTTTGCTCTGTTTGCTTTCAGATAGATGCAGATGGGGGGAAATAAGTCCCTGTAGGCCTTGTTATAGTTGTAGCCTGTGTTCTAAATACATATATACCGAGCTATCCAAACAAATTGTTTTGATGAGAAAGAGAGACGGTCTAGATTGGAGTCTAATAATATTATACAAGAAAAGTCGCACAGTATCAAGACAGCCTTTGTTTTGTATGATACACTTCAGGTTTTCGCAACTAATAGCTTAGTTTTTATCAAGACTAAATTTTATGTCCTTGCCGGTCAATATCAGTCATATGAAGGAAATAGCCAAATTATTGAGTTAACATTATTTTAAATAACTATCACCTTTTCTCCACAATTTAAAACAAGAAAGAAGTCAATATGACCGTATTTGACGAAAATACAGAACTTTTAATTGTGCGAGGTGAGGAAACTCGAAAAGGGAAAAATGGCCTCCGAAGTTGAGCAACATGTTTCCATAGCAACAGGGGTCTTAAAATTGAGATAGAGACTTGAAATTTAGCAGTTATATTGGCTATGCCACTACAAGGTAACATACAGAAGTAGTAAACTATTCATTTACAGATAGAAAAAAAATTAGGGACAAAACAAACTTTTCACGAGAATGGACGTCACGTCAAATGCAACAAAATATTAGCATTATATTAAGTTCCAGATCCTAAATGTTCAAAGTAGCTTTATGTCAAATTCATCAGTTTCATTTATGAAAGGCCTACGTCTCCTGAGAACTTTGGTACCATACGTTTACGTCTCAGTCGATGAGAGCTGTTTCAATTCAACATAATAATGCTGAAGTCGCGAAATCGCTGCAACCCCATGATTAACAGATAATAAAAGAGTACCACCAGGCAGGTGCACCAAACATCTCTACATTAAAGGAGTACAATCATTATAACAAAGAAATGAAGTCTAATTTTTTTCAAGAGTGTGAGATCATTACAAATAATAATTTTTTGTTTTGCCTCAAACACGATGATCTGTTGTTGTTTCAATAAAAACACCGAGCGTTGTCTCGGCCGGCGCCCCATCGGTCCCCGCAGTGAGCGAGTCGGCTCTATACTGTAGTATACTGAGTGTTCCCCGGAGTTTAACAGAAGGATTCATGCAAAATAATTCCAAGCAGATGACTTTATTCTAAAAGAAAAAGAACTGTTCTTTCAATTAATACCCTTTTTAGCCGGTATTTTACACATTTTGTGTTAAAAATGGTCTTTGAAAACTTAGACCCTTTTTTTTCTTCAAGTTTTTCAACCCAAATGCCAAAGGCCAAAAAATAATAACCCCGGGAAACCACACTCAAAGCTGTATAGTTCTTCGCCAATGAAAAGACGGTATCTAATCATCAATCTTTCTGCAAATCAAATGCATGGATGTCAATTTTGAACCGGCCAACCTCGTATTCCAACTGCGAGGGGCTTCCCATTCCACGGCAATTCTCTAGCTCCAAATAACGGGATATATAAACAACTTAAACTATTGTAATGAAGCAAGTCTGAACTTTTTCAAAGTGTTCAGCATTTGGTGTTTTATAACAAAAGAGCGAAGAAAGAGAGATCTGAATCACTCCCATTTTACAGAAACCACGCGCTCGGAAGGCCGCGAGTCGGCTTACGTGCCCTTTTTACGCTACCTAATTATACGTTTGCAATAGCACCATAAACACACTCATACGCACACACACACATACACACACATTCAAACACACCAACACACATACACACATGCGCATAGACCACCTCGGTAGCCTCTTGGTAAGGAGGCCGCTTTGAGAAATCTAGAGGAAGGTTAATTAATCTTTAAAAATCCGTAAAACACAATAAAAACAAATTTTTAAAGTCAGTCCAAGTGTAAAACTGAAAGATCAACAGACGATAACAGCAAGCAGGCCACGCCCCCACAGTCAGCTGTTTACGTAAACAAGCTTGAAGTGAGCTAGAAGTCACCGTTTTTACTCCGTTTTACCTTCTTTCAGAGTCGCAAAATTACATTTCTGACCATTCATGCTCGAAAAGGGGTCAAAATTGTTTAATAATTGTGAATGAAAAACGTTGAAGCAAAGATACTCCATTAGTGCACACACATGCACGCCAAACACACACACACACACACACA
>NW_004797281.1:735618-736990 GCF_000002075.1 Aplysia californica | reverse complement strand
AACACACACACACACACACACACACACACACATACACACATACACACACACCTACACACACACTTCGACTTGCTAATCACACTCGCACGCTTACACATCGTTACGAAATGAGCACATACAAATGCTTAATAAAATAATATACACAATGCAATTCGCACAATACAAAAATGGGTACATAGTCATTTACATAACATTGTACTGAACATGAATCTACTAACATAAAAATGATGTAATTAAGTGTGTCTTTAAAGATATTTTAAATTTAAACTCAGATGTTGTATTTCTCAAGGGTTGGGGAAGAGAGTTCCAAACTGATGGAGCAAGATGGGCAAACGATCTTTCAGCTAATTTTTTACCTCCAACCTGTGTTGTTGTTGTTGTTGTTGTTGTTGTTGTTGTTGTTGTTGTTGTTGTTGTTGTTGTATGTTTCTGTTTTGTTGTAATTGGTTGTTGTTTTGTTTTGTTTGGGTGTTTTTTGGGGGGTAGGAGTTTGCAAACTGTCCCATTTCCCTAACCTTTACGTCTAGTGCCTAGAGGAAGACCGCCTTATGTGTTAGGATGTAATATGAGCAAATATATACAGTACAAGCATAAATCCATTTCCACACACATGTATTAGAATCAGAGTAATAATTGAGAAAGCTTATGAATAAACATAGCATGCCTTCAGTGCAAAAGGATAGCCTATATTACATCTCGTATACTTCGAGTTTGACAATAATAATTATAATCAACAGTTACATTAAGATCAATGTGCTTGAGATTCAATAATACAGTAAAATGAACAATCAGATCCAATATTTGCCGAAAGCTGTAAGACAAAGGAATAAATTATCGTCAGCGTCATTCTGCCAACAGATATTAAAGAATCATTTTTTGCAACGTTTTGCGAAACCACAAGAAAAATGTACCACCTAAACCAGAAATTTGACTGATTTGAGCTCCCATTTTTGTTTTCATTAAGAAACAAGGGATAACGCGAAACAGAAAAAACCCACAAATCATAAAATTATTATATTGCTGTAAAAGTGCTCCTTGATGTCACTATTTGAATAACATATTATTATGTTCTTTGTCTAAAAACCAATTAAAAATGATTTAGGTGATAAAAGAATTACGATTTGGTCACAAAACAGCAAAGCCTTGCGAGCTGTGGGCTTTATCGTTGCAGCAAGTTTTACATTAATGCCCATGGTTGAATGAAAAAGACTCTTTTTTTAATGTGGCAGTGTTAAATTAATATTTACGTTAAACAAAAACAAAGATTTAAAATCTGCAACAGCAACCGTATAATTTCTTTCAAACGTTTCATTTCTTATGAAACTACCAAAAAGGTTAAACACACACACACACACACACACACACACACACT
>NW_004797281.1:727998-731403 GCF_000002075.1 Aplysia californica | reverse complement strand
ATACACACACACATACATACATACATACATACATACATACATACATACATACATACATACATACATACATACATACATACATACATAAAAAATACAACAACAACAACAGCAACTACAACACAACCACCACCACCACTACCACCAACATCAACAACAACAACAACAACAATAACAAAAACAGCAGCAGCAGAACGACAACTACATCAACAACTATGCAACAACAGCAGCAACTATGCAACAACTGCACTAGCAACAACAACAACAGCAATAACAATATAACCACCACTACCAACAACAATAACAACAGCAACAACAACAACAACAACAACAACAACAACAACAACAGTTGTCACTTTTCTTTCGTTGCTAGGCTTAGATGGCCGACAGAACGTATAATTAATTTCCCCCATGGCAAGCTTCTTGCTCGTTACCTCCGCTGAAAACCTCATCTGTTAGACTTGTCAGTGGTCACGATAGACCTGCTCAGGGCACGAGTGAAGACAGTCTGTGGGCAGCTGGTAGATAGGGGGAGAACTGTGGGGAAAATTTGGGCAGGTATAAAGTCAAGTTATAGGCAACTAAAATATTATTTTAAGCTTTTTGTATCGTTAGAAGGGTCGGCACACTTACGATCGCATACTGTTATCAAAGTTTGCTGTTATTCACTCACTCACTCATTCGCTCATTCGCTCACTCGTTCACTCACGTTTTTACTCACTCACACACTCACTCACTCACTCACTCACTCACTCACTCACTCACTCACTCACTCACTCATTCACTCACTGACTCACTCATTCATTCACTCACCCACCCACCCACTCACTCACTCACTCACTCACTCACTCACTCGCTCACTTACTCACTCACTCACTCACTCAATGTGAGCGCGTGACCTTTACTCGACTTTTACCAACCTACATAATAGATCTAAATGATCAGGTTAAGGCATGATTGTAGTATCAACATCTTGCTAAAAAGGCTAGAACAAGATGGCCAAAATTTGAAAACCAAATTTATAAACAGTATTGCCACCTCTGCTTCTTGGAATCCTACTTTTTCTTAATTCAACTTACCTTTTTTTAAAATAGTAGAAACTATTATGGCTGCTTCAGGTTTTAAATAAAATTGTTGTATTTGTGTTTACCCAAAGTAAGAACAAATATAAAATTCATGGTATTTTCTCTAATATTTTGGCGGGTGTGCATAAACATTAATATGAATATGGGGATTGTTTTCATTCGCTACCCAATGATGCATCCCCGAATAAGACGTTTTATAATTTATGCTCCTTTTGTAGGAGAGTTTTTCGCGAAAGTGATCATGTCTTTCTGGGGTTGTTTTGGTTTTTTTTTCCTACCTTGATTACTCTGTCAAACACGTCATTCCTCACGCCACTGTGAGCTCTTTCGCCTACCTAGTTTGTACTCACTCCTGACTAGTTGAACAAGAACGTACCCCGTTTAAGCCCTATTTTTACGATTGATTCAATCATGTAATGAGCAGCGATAAGGGAATCCACCGCGTAAACAAACAGCACAGACTGTAAGGGGCCACAATTCTTGGGTTTGTTGATGATTGGGTTCTTGACATTGCTCTCCCCTTGTCAGTTCGCAGTTTCTAAGAAAGGCGTTGAACAAAACATTCTTGAAATTCCACGACATTACTAAAGTCTGGGAATCCCAATTTCTGTAATATGGAGATGGAAAATTTCCCAAGAAAACTGGCCAGTACATTTTGTTCCTTCTCCAACAGCAGTAGGCTAAGCTTGATTGTTTACTTTTTCCCCTTTCCATTATGAAGCGACTACTTCAAAAATAATTCTTCCAGATTCTGCCCATCAAGTACAACAAAGTGCAACCTGTTACATGTATATGTTACAAGGACTCTCACACTTTTGTAGTCACTAAAATTTGGTGGCAATTTTCTTGCTAATTTTACCTCTGCTATTCACGATAGATGGATCTTTTCCTAATTGAAAGACAAACGGATGGAATAGTTTTACGATAATACCAATTACTCCATGATGCCCAAACAAATTGCCGAGCTCCTCATTCCTCGGTGTCTTGACACATATTCATTTTGGCTCACTTTAACTTTAAATCAAATCCACAGAACTCAAAACATGTTTCATTTATATGGAATCCAGTTTAAAAAGCCAACGACAAAACTAAATACGTTTCGTATTATGGCATTGCAGGGTCAGATTTTTTTGTTTGCGCAAAGGATGTGATAGTTCGCAATGAAGTGAAGAATCTAAATAATATTTGAATAACAAAAAAAAACAAAAAAACCCCCAAAACAGGGGTCAATTTGGTATAGAATGTTCCGGCCAATGCCATTATGCCTTGTGTCAGTAGGAGCGAAAAAAAAAGAAGAAATTACATAAAAATCCGCCATTATGATATCGAGTGCACAGTGCCAATTCCTTTGATTGATGCAAAGCTAGCTAGATTTCCTTTCTGGATGGGGAAAGGCTACCATTCTGGCACACCGTTATTAAATTCGACTGTCACCATAATAATTAAACGCGTTTGTTTTCGAGGTAGCGAGTCGAATCGGCCGTATTGTACCCAAATGTTAGCTTTTGCCCCTACGCTCGGTCCCGGAAAGGAATATCTAGCTGCTCCCCCCCCCCCTACTCAGGTCGACTGAATTTAATTGACAGGGTGCATTTGTTATGCCGGGTGCCCATTGCGGATGGGATTGAGTCGGGTCGGGTCGAGTCGGGTCGATCGCCTGACTCGTCGCCTGAAATTTGTTTTTAGCCGACGAGCGTGGCGCGATCGACTTATGCCACGATAGATCTAGCTGCTTTGTGCCCTCAGTCTGGCTTGCGCTTGCAAACCGAACCAAACCCGATCCCCCAATGAGCACCACGTATTACTTGACCCGACCTAACCCGACACAACCCGACCTGATTCAACGAGATCCGACCTGAACATCCATTTGACCAATAGTAGGCCTATTTGATGCACAGGTTCATCTTCTACTCAATGCTAATTGCCAGTTTGATTCGTTTTATACAGTCGTAGCCGGCCAGGATATTCCGTCATGCAGGGGAAAAAGCCGACAGTTTCGTTAACTTCGATCAAAGCCTCCGAAATAGCATTGTCCCTCCAAGAAAGAAAATGTTCTAGCTGGTACTGTCTGTATCAGATAAAACAGATGAACAATGTACATTAGTTTAAGAGATACGAGATTTTTTTTTTTTTCGATTCAGATTTACACTTTTTGTTTCTTGGCACACGCTGCTGTCAAACAATCTTCATCAATCGGAGAGGGACACTCTGTCAAACACCTGATTTCCCCCACAGCAGCAAATACACAGTAAGACCAAACAAATACAGGGAGAGAGAGAGAGAGAGAGAGAGAGAGAGAGAGAGAGAGAGAGAGAGGAAAGGG
>NW_004797281.1:722596-724918 GCF_000002075.1 Aplysia californica | reverse complement strand
AGGTGTTGAAAAAAAAAAAAAAAAAAAAGAAAAAAATGGTATAGGTTTAACGCCCGTATCAACACTTTAGATTATCTAAGAGGCGGGACCTCCGGGTTTAACGTCCTTTTCCGAAAGGAACACGAGCCAAATGGGAATTTCGTGTAAAGTGCCTTTCCCAAGGACACAACGTCGGACCGAGCTAACGCTCGAACCCCTGAACCCGCAATATCACGATTACGAGTCCGGCAGCCTAACCACTAGGCCACCGGCGCCACTGCTTACAATTTACAGTCAATACAAAAGTCTACCAAATCCAGCCAGTCTATCTCATCTATTAAATTCAAACTGTGTGATTATTGCATGGATCGTTTATTCTTCCTCAGTTTATGAGTTTGGTGTTTATTTTACGAAACGAAGCTAAATAGGAGCGGAGTTATTGCTCAAAAGTTTTGGATGCTGAAAACTCGGATGACAAAATTATCTTTGGGTTCAAAGAAGGGTTAGTTTTCCGAGTCTTCCGATTAGTCTATAGATTCACTATAATATTATTTTCTTCGTTTGACTGCACAGTAATTTTGCAGCTTAGGGGACCAAGTGTCAGTCAGAAGCTTAATCTAGCGAGTCCCATACTCATACTTATTAATAGTGCGTGTATACAATATTGTTTTTTCCGTAGTCAGAAATGGTGCGCTGCAGAGAAGCGGAGAATTAATTGCTCACGACCTTAGTGTGCTAAGCTCACGACGGAAAGCGGAAAGCGCGTTCTTTGGCCTTTTAAACAAAAAGGAATTTCAGGAGTTGCGAGGACATACAAAATATCGTAAACCTTGAATTATGGCATCTCATATTGTCATTTTATTAGAACATCATAAACTTTGTATCAAAATAATATGGTGTCCCATTATGTCATTGGTTAGAATATCGTAAACCTTGTAAACGCCCCAGCCAATATTGTTATTGATTGGAATACCCTAAACGATGTATTATAATACGATGTCTCATATTGCCTTTGGTCAAAATACCACAAACTTTGTGTTATAACACATGTATTGATATGATACTTTGCCATTCGTGATATTCCTGCTGTTTCTCCATCAGATTCAGTATCCTTTCTTTTTTATTCTACATTCACTTTTTTTTTTAAAGCTACGCCCTACTTCGCACAGACATATTGTTCAATATATTCAGTGATTAGTAGAAAGAAGAGGGAAAAACAAAAGAAAGTGTTGAAAGATCTAAAGGACTAATTCTTTTTAATGTCACACAAGCGTATTTATGTTTAATTTTTGCTTTAATACATTGTATTGCATATTATATTATAATAAATTATTTTGAGGGCAACTGGTACGCCAACGCCGGCTACTGTGCAAGTTTCTTCCGTAGGACATATAGTGTAACAAATAAAATTAATTACACTTTGCATCTGTCTTCATTGGAGATGTGCACCGTGTAGATTCAACAGTTTCCGTACTGCGTAATAAGCGGAATTTGAAAGGGATCATGAAATGAAAAGTCTCGCCAATATTGTTACTCAACAATTTTTATCAATAGAATTGTCGTGCAAATTGCTTGTCTTTTTGGAGACCAGTTTCTGATATTTTAATGATGTAACGTGTGCCAACATCATGTATAAAACAATGAGTTCAGTGGTTTATAAATTTGGAAAAAATCTCACTGTGGAAACTTTGAGCGTGTCGAAAATATGTTAATGCTACTTTGCAAGTAATTTCAAAACACCTGTTTCTGTTTACTTAAAAATATAAAAAAAACTTCGCTGTCGTTGGCAACCGGGTTTGTGAGAAACCTCAGAGGAACCGACATCTTGTGATGTGATTTGCGCGTGCGCGCGCACGTGTGTGTGTGTGTGTGTGTGTGTGTGTGTGTGTGTGTGTGTGTGTATTTGAGTGTGTGTATTGTTGCTCAGTTGTCTGTTTCCTTGTTTCTCTTTTTCTTTTTCTTTTTTTTTTTCTTTTTCTTTTTTTTTTTACTGTAGAACCATGTTTAACAAAGTTTTATTACATATAATGTATTCCAAGAAGACACGACAGGCCGGAACCAGTAGCGGAGGTACAAAAGGAGGAGAGTATGGGGGAGATGATGATGATGATGATGAAGAAGAAGAAGAAGAAGAAGAAGAAGAAGAAGAAGAAGAAGAAGAAGAAGAAGAAGAAGAAGAAGAAGAAAAAGAAGAAGAAGAAGAAGAAGATGATGATATTTTTTCTCATTCCTCATAATAATATACTCACGTTAGACATCATGTGATGTGTGACATACTCTCTTTGTCCAACACTTGGAATACGTTTTCTTGATTTGGACAACTTAGTAATGTGATACAATTCA
>NW_004797281.1:721085-722107 GCF_000002075.1 Aplysia californica | reverse complement strand
GTGATAAATAGAAAAAAGGCAAGTGCTACTTGAAAAAATTAAGAGTACGACTTCAGGCGTCTTTTATCTCCAGATCGTTTTCTTGCACTGCCTCCTCTGTCAATCCTTGCTACATTCGTAGCCTTAGATCGATGCTCGTGGTAGTTGCCCTTGCAGCTCGAGCTCTGTCAAGGGAGAAGAGTAAGGAGCTGCCTGGCAGTCTTCTTCAACCCGCTCAGGCCCATCGATTTTTTACTGCTCCTAATAGGGGTCGGGCGCTCCCTCGTGTGGGGAATGTGGCGTCGTAGCCGTTTTTAGCCGAAAAGTAAATGAAACCAGCACAAAACATATAGAAGCCGGTGATAGACGTTGGATTAAGTACGAGTAGGGCCTACTTATGTAATCACCATCATCATCATCATCATCATCATCATCATCATCATCATCATCATCATCATCATCATCATCATCATATCCAAACAATTTTGTTTCCTGATGTTGTTTTTTCTGGAAGTTCACTGTATAAGTTCTATCACCATCATGCTGACACATTTTCTAATCAACTTGTTTAATATCCGGCACCAAATCGATGCCTGGGATAGAAAAATGAACGACAACAACAAAAATACGAGTGTTTCCTTACGCTTACACACCAGAAGTTCCCCCAAAGTTATAAGGCAATACACATGGAATGAGAGGGTGGTTGGGGGGACGCCACTCGTCGTTGGTCCTGCTTGTTGTTTTTTTGTTTTTTTCTGTTGTTTCTGTCTTGCTTGTGCATAGCTCTGAATGACCATTACTGTGTCGATGCGCTTCTCTCTACTCTAGAGGGGAAAACAACGTACGAGAACATAATAATGGTGGTAGTAATAACAGTAAAGCAATCACAACCAAAATCGTGATAAAACTAATAATAATGATGATATATTGGAAGGGGAGGGGGAAGCAAAGAAAAAGAAGAGGAAGAAGAAGAAGAAGAAGAAGAAGAAGAAGAAGAAGAAGAAGAAGAAGAAGAAGAAGAAGAAGAAGAAGAAGAAGAAGAA
>NW_004797281.1:716714-719749 GCF_000002075.1 Aplysia californica | reverse complement strand
GGGGGGGGCTTTTATCATGGAGTACCTCGGTCTTTCTACTGGGACGTTAAATATCCCTTCCAGGCTAAGTTGGCTCTGACATGACAGGCAGGGTCGAAGCTGGCGTCCTCAGTGGTCTAAATCGTGTCAATGGGGACATAGAGATACCTCTAACTTTTTTTCTGATAGTGGCGAGTAAGGGCTGCTTTAAACTGCCCGTTGGGCATCTAGTAGTGGGAAGCAGTCTAATGGTCTTTGTATATCTCCCTGACCGCTTCTGAGAGCAATGTCCGTGTCTTATCGCAGCCTTGATTTGTCGTTGATGTTTGCAGCACTTTCCGTCCACAAATAAACTTCAGAACATTGTGGCGAGCAGATAGGGAATAGGAAAAAAGGGAGGGGGAGTGTAGCAGTTAGTCTCGTCACTGATGCTGGCAGACCAGGCGAGTTCGATTCCCTAGCGGGGAAGACTTCTTGTTTTGTTTTGTTTTCCTTTGTTTGTTTGTTGTTGTTGTTTGTTTGTTTTCGAGTACCTCCGTCTGGCAGTCTGTCAATCCGAGTTGGTCCTGACAGCCTGCCCCAAAATGATCTACATTGTGTTGATGTGAACGAGTTTTAAAGTGTGTTTAAAGTATACTCATAAGTAAGTTGACAGGTTGAAATATAAAAATAAAGCCCTCTCAATTTAATGACGAAATCTTGAGATCAGAGCACCGAGGTATCCGCCCCAGGTACCCCCCCCCCCAAGCTACATTCGACAAGACGTGAATTACAAAACACATCGGATTTGGGGCGGCCAAATGGCATAACACTCCCCTGG
Source organism: Aplysia californica (assembly GCF_000002075.1). Classification (NCBI taxonomy): domain Eukaryota; kingdom Metazoa; phylum Mollusca; class Gastropoda; order Aplysiida; family Aplysiidae; genus Aplysia; species Aplysia californica. Next base: position 718,950 of record NW_004797281.1, on the reverse strand, counting down.
CATCACCCCCAGAGAAATCAATGAGTTTTTTGTTTTGTTTTATTTTGGGGGGGGGGAGGGTTGTTGGTGTTTTTGTTGTTGTTGTTGTTGTTGTTGTTGTTGTTGTTGTTGTTGTTGTTGTTGTTGCTGTTGTTGCCTTTCCTCCATTCGACAATTTCTGCAAAATTCAGCGTACAGACATGATATAGTGTGGCTGTAACGTCCCTTGTTTTTTCACCAGGATGGATCTCTGAATACAACGTCTACATGATGTATCTCCATTAATACCAACCAAATGTGGTCGTTGTCTGTTGTTTTTGCTGCTCTTTGCCATGTTGTCATCTTGTCCAGTATCTTTTCCTTCTGTCTGTCTCTGCATCTCTTTCCATCAAACTTTCCTGTTGTTACAATATTCTCCAATGCTTCTTTCCGCATTGTGTGTCCGAAGAAATTTTCCTGACGCTTTCTTATATTCGTCATAAGCTGTCTTCTACAATTTGCTTCAACCAAGACTTCTTCATTTGTTTTTCTAGCTGTCCATGGGATACGTAGCATGCGTCTTATGAACCATAACTCTGTCGCTGCAATTGTTATCTCCAGCTGTTTGTTGATTGTCCATGTTTGGCACCCGTATAATACTAATAGGATTGGCTTGTTGTAAATACGGTGGTAAACCTTGAAAACTCCCTGCCTAAACAGCTCAAATCAAGAACCAGCCAAACCTCATTGGGGATTCGAACTAGGGTCATCCACACCTTACCCGTGTACGATGCTAACTGAGCTGAAGTTGGGTGCTGCTAAATCTGAAGAAGTCTCAGAAGTGTAGCCCAAACCGTACCTTTCATGGTGATACTCATGTCAGAAAGCGACGTCAGGTAATCGAATTTGCGTGGACGACGTTCTCAGCAGTAAACAAGAAGAACTGTCTGTCTCGTCCACATCAGAAAAGGGTAATTAGATCTCATGCCCAGGGGAATGGACGATTCCGGTGTCCCGATGTTTCAGTTGTGGATGGTTTGTAAAGGAGAAGCAAATGCTCGCTGCATCGGCATGAGCAAATGTCCATGGAACACGCGTGTAAATGTATAGAAGTGTGCAAGTTGTGCGAAGACAGAATTGAAATGTTTGATGGCTTTACAGCATGAGCCACTATGCATCAACTCGTATGTCGTTGAAAATCTTTTAAGGGCTCCTTATTGTGCGTTTTTTAATTTCGCTTTGCTCACGCAGATGTATAAAATCTCTTGATTTTGAGGGATTTCATTTAGTTTGTGTCATTGCTTCTTTCAGCAATTGGCAACACCCATGTTTCTCATTGACCAAGCCCACTTGTTCATTTATTGCACTAAAATGTTCTTGCCTGATAGCTCTAGGGTAGACTGCACTGGTCTGGACCCATAATAAATATATAATAAAAATATTAAGTATCTTTTAATTACCAAAGTTCCTTTTCTGAACGCTTGTTTGTAAAGACTGGACGCTTTCGTGGCTTTGAGGTTAAGGTGTTCGTCTCTCATTCAAGAGGTCCCAGGTTAGAATCCGGATAGCGACGGGAATTTTTCTTCTTTAAAATTGTCTGCTTTCGTCTTCACTTTCTGTCCCCACTACTTGGCTCCTCCTTACTGATGTTTCAGCCTCACCCTGATCTTATGGTCAGAAAGATCTACACCTAGCTTTCTGGGACAAGGGCGAAAAATCTCGGAGGTACCGTGTACAAGTTGCGCATGTCAAAGATTCCTTGGTGGTCCACAATCGATAATAGTAGGCTTCGGCCGCCACCGGGGCAAAGTTCAAAATTTTCTACCAACTGAAAATTGAAAATATTCAACGTGTCCTGCGCGCTCATAGTTGCGAGCGGTGTTAAACACGCATACACAAATAGACCCACTACTCCGGACAGTCCGACTTTCCACTCCGACGCGATCATGCAGATCCAACTTACTGAATAAATGTCCACAGGACGTAACGATACGATTTGTGTATGTAATAGCCCATCATTACACTGATGCGTGGTAAGATAGGTGTCTGAGCTATTTTCGCCTATGTCTGCAGTTTACAGTACAGGTGAGGAATTTGGTGCCAGGGCCGGAGAGGTGGATCGAGTGCTAATTATATTGATGTCTTCTTATCATGTGAGTGCGTGTTTATGTATAGCTGTTTGCGTGTGTGTGTGTGTGTGTGTGTGTGTGTGTGTGTGTGTGTGTGTGTGTGTATGTGTGTGTGTTTGTTTGTGTGCGTGTGTGTGTGTGTGTGTGAG
>NW_004797281.1:714563-716068 GCF_000002075.1 Aplysia californica | reverse complement strand
ACACACACACACACTTTTTTCCCCGCAGCTCACTTCTACCCTCACCTTCCCTCCCTTTTGTAAAAACAACAAAACAATTTCGTCCTCTTAATCAACCAATCCAACCGTGAGTGTCTTCACCTTTTCCAGTTTATTTTTCTTCATTTTTATCTTTTTCTTTATTTTTCACAATTTTGGGCGTTTCTGAGGCCACGTGGTGAAATCAGGCGCTTGTTAAATTAACATAATGAAATCAAAGATTACATTGCATTTTTCCGCCAGTTTGACAATTTTTCTCACATTTTTTGTATTTTTGGGGGGGCTCAACATGATTATTTTATGTCTATTTAAAACCATATTTTAGTGTGGATTTTACATTTTAAAAACATTGATTAAAGGTACAGCCAAAGACTCTCAGGCTTTGGAAATCAATAATTTTTCTCGTTAATTTTACTTTTGAAACGGGCGACCCCTAGCTCTTTCAATCGCAAATACCTTGACCTCTTGATTGATGTGTATTTTTTAAGTAGATAGATAGTCAAATAAACAGGTTTTAAGATGATGCCATCTAATAATTCCACATGGCCAAACCTTGACGAGCGCCTGATTCTACCACGTCATAACACATTTTAGAGACTCGGGCTCAGGAGTAGAGGAATGTTGTCGGACATACCACTACCAGCACATGAAAACATGCATCCATGAAATAATTGCATCAGCACTCAGCACACCTTTACCCTCACACACGCGCGTACACACCCACACACACACGCACACACGCACACACGCACACACACACACACACACTTTCACTCACTTACTCACTCGCTCACTAACTCACTCACTCTCTCACTCACTCACTCACAACTCACCGACTCACTCACTCACTCACAACTCACCGACTCACTCACTCACTCATACAAACACATGTTCATGCCCACAAGCAAATGATATTGTAGTAAAAAAGGGGGTGGGAGAATGGAGGGGAAAAGGAAGGAGGTGGAAGGAAAGGAATGCAAACGAGCAATCAAATTACATTTATTTTTTTCACTGGCTAAGAGATTTTAGGGGAACTAGGAAGATAAGCAGACAGACTTGGCATGTAAGTAAGCAAACAAAGGTGGAGTCTTCTGCGTCTTGTAGGTGATTTATTTTTAATAAGTGGATAAGACGACATCGGATATTGTGGAAACAAATCGAGAGAGTTGATGGCGTAGGTGTGTCTGCGCTGTTAAGAGTAAGTTTTTCGTTCCGCAGAGATTTTGTCTTTACGCTAATCGCTGAGAGTTGTACTAATACATTTATACATATGTGTATATATGTACTTATATATATATACATGTGTGTGTGTGTGTCTGCAACTAAAACATGTATAATTAAGAGGCAGAGTAGTAGTAGAGTAGATGCAAAATAGCGCGGGAGAGGGGTTGTTTTTTCTGTTTCAAAGAGAGGTAGGAGGACGAGAAGGAACAAAATAAGTATGAATAATCATTGAATGTCTAACTGGAGGAGGAGGAGGAGGAGGA
>NW_004797281.1:713295-714406 GCF_000002075.1 Aplysia californica | reverse complement strand
GAGGAGGAGGAGGAGGAGGAGGGGGAGGAGGAGGGGAGGGGGATTTAAAGGAGAGGGAAGACGAGAGGGAGGCGATGTTTGGTCAGTTGGCTGTAGACCCATTTGAAATGTATCATGTTCATGTAATTTGTAATTTTGAGGGAAAGTCATTTTCACGTACGAACAGAGAACCACCCTGAACTACATGTACTCCAATTGCAAAACTTCCAGAGATCCGGACAGACCGACGGCTTCTGTAGTTAGTACATGATTCATCAGTGCCTTTCACCCCTGGCAGGGTATAGGCCCCATACAAGCTCCTTCCATTTATCTCTGTCCTGGGCCATTCTTCCTAGCTCGTTCCAAGTGAGCTTCCTCTCTCTCATGTCCCTTTTCACACATCTTCTCCATGTATGATTACATAATATAAATTGATAGAATGTTGGCATGAGTCCTCTCTCTCTCTCTCTCTCTCACACACACACACACACACACACACACACACACACACACGCACACATATAAACATTGTTTTTTTACGTGTTTTTATTTCATTTTTGTTTTGTTTTCATTGATCATTGTATAGGTTGTGATCCTCTTTCAACAATGCAAGGTTACGAATTGAAAGGCGTGGACTTCCAAATTGAAAGTGTATCTTCAATGGGACGGGGCCAAATAGGTTTAGAGCCAAAAACATTCCCAAAAATAAAATGAGGTCAGAACGCCCGCACTAAGACTTGAGGATTCGAGCTAGGGAAGTCCGCTCCGTAGTTCAGCAGGATACTAAGTGAGCTAGATCTAGATCTAGTTGTGCGCCCATGGTTGTTGTTTTTTTTTTTACAACAATGGGATTTGGGAAGGGAGGGGGGGGGGAGAAAATGAAAATACCAGAACAATCAGAAAAGGAATGGAAGCTTACACGAGGTAAGTGCCTCAAGGCGCAACCCAGATTGTATTTATAGAGAGAAAGGAAGACGGCTGTGGGGTCAACGCTTTCCAACTGGGGTCTATAGGGTTTCGGGGATGGGGGTGGGCTCCTTTTGAGCGTTTAGTGTCATATACGGTTGGCTGGATTAAACTGAGTGATTCAATGAGACTGAGAGAGAGAGAGAGAGAGAGAGAGAGAGAGAGC
>NW_004797281.1:710654-712243 GCF_000002075.1 Aplysia californica | reverse complement strand
GTCTCTCTCTCTCTCTCTCTCTGTTTGCTTTTAATCCCGGAAATGAGGAGGGAGGAGGAGTGCTGTCACTAAATACATGATGTTTTAAGCGTATTTTTGCCAAGGAAGATTGGACTGAAAGTGGAAAGAGGGCAGATGGGTAGATTTTTCTCTTTTCAGGGCGACCAAACTATCCAGCTTCTCTGCTTTTTCAATTTGATTATCTTTAGATACTTCCGGAAGTGATGACTTTGTGCGTCATCTTTGCTGAATAAGACAATAGCTATGACATCCCCTCCCACCCACCCTACCAAAAAAAAGAAAAAAAAAGAAGAGACAAACCCCAAAATACCAATTTTTTGAAGAAACAAAAAGCAAAAAAAAAAATAAATAACGTGTTCTAGAAAAAGAAATTTAAAAAACAAAAACAAAAAAACAAAAAACGCCTGGCGCGTTTATTGAACATCATAATATATCAAAAACAGGAGAGGCACTCTGGCAATAGCTGAGAATGAAAACTGACCGGCTTGGTTGTCAGTATTATGCAACTGTTCTACAGAATCAGGGCCATCAATATTATGCTACAGTTCTACAAAACCAGACGAACATGGGATCGAACCAAAGAAACGGCCTTGAAGGCTGAAAAAAAAGTGCGGTCTGCTTACGGATGTCGAGGGATCATGGAATTGGTTCTGGGCCGTAGAGCGGGTGATTGGGCGGTTGGCCAAATGAATTGATATCTTTGGCAAGAGATGAAGCAGGAAAGAACGCCGATGGGCTTTGGTTTGTGGTAGTGGCTTGGAGTTACTACAGGGCACAAAATGATATTATAGACTCTACTTTATGTGGATCAGGATGGCTATACGAGTAGTTTGGTTATAATATTGTGTGTGTGAGTGAGTGAGTGAGTGTGTGTGTGTGTGTGTGTGTGTGTGTGTGTGTGTGTGTGTTTGTGGTTGTGTGTGTAAGCGTGTGAGTGTACGTGTGTATGTGTGTGTATGTATGTATGTGTGTTTATGTGTGTGCGTGTGTGTGTGTGAGTGTGTGTGCGTATTTGGATCGGTGTTAATGTGTGTAATGTGTGTGTGTGCGCGCGTTTGTGTGAGTGTGTGTTTGTGTGGGAATGGCTGTGTGTCTCTGTGTGTATATTACGTCTTTATCATGTATGCCTGCCTGGGTTTGTTTGTATGTACCGATGTGTGTGTGTGTGTGTGTGTCTGTGTGTGTGTGTGTGTGTGTGAATATGTATGTGTGTGTGTGTGTGTGTGTGCGCGCGCGCACAAGAAAATATCTATTTCTTCTGGCAAACACATGCATGACGAAGACGGGCTTGTCAAGACTTATGGATTTACTGTAATTGTGGAAAAAATGTTTGATAATGTTGTTACATACATAGACCTACAAAGAAAGTTAGTAAACTTTCTTCCTCACTAACTCAATTACTCACTCACTCACACTCACTAATACAACAATTCACATGGCTAAACACACATGCACGCGCATACAAACATTTCCTTCCTTTTCATAACCTCTCACTCTCCACATTTTTACAAACTACTTCTCCACTTTCTCTCTCTCTCTCTCACTCTCCCTCCCTCCCTCTCTCTCTC
>NW_004797281.1:706297-708811 GCF_000002075.1 Aplysia californica | reverse complement strand
GAGAGAGAGAGAGAGAGAGAGAGAGAGAGAGAGAGAAAGAAAGAGAGAGATACCGATAGAAAGAGAGAAAGATAGCTAGGGGAAGAGACACTAGTGGAGAGATACAGAGAGCGAACAACAAATATGAGTACCCTGTACAGCAAATACAATCAGAAGTTACCTGATTTCGAGTTCAATAATATGCACAGGCTAAAAAAATAGCTATAATATTAATCTTGTTTAGGATATGATTTCTTTAGACGAGGCTGCCGTAACATTTCACTTTTTTTTTTTAATTTGCTTCTGAAGAGTTAACCATCAGGCGGTCGTATTGAGGCTTTGTGGGGGTCAACCTTTGACCTCCTGCTCGTCCTCGAGGTATAGATGTTTCCCAGAGAGCTGTCATCGAGACTCATTGAGATTCCGGCCAACTGTTCACTCGTTGACGGCCGTAGTGACAGCCGGGGATAGTAAAGTAGGTCTGACGGTCTGACATGCTACTGGTGTGTGTGAAAGACCGCGGGGACTCGCTAGGGGATAATATGTAAGTCCTATACGACCCGCCTGTCTTAGTGGATGGAATTAATGATAAGTTAGTAAGATGAGGTTTTTGAGACATTGAAGGAGTACGATGACAGAAAGATGTTGAGAGAGGAGAGCGAAGTGGCGATAAACATGTTTTTTTGTTGTTGGTGGTGTTTTTTTGTTGTTGTTGTTGTTTGTTTTTTTGTTGTTGTTTTTTGGGGGGAGGGGGATGAAGAAGGAGTAAAGTAAAGTTGTTCCCGCTTCCGATCCGGACTTCGGGGATTGCCTTGTTAGTGAGACAACTTCCTGGGCCTTTGCATATTGTGATAGGGTGACCTTTTTTTTTTTTCCTTGCCCATTTATATGAGATTGACGCCATCTGATTAGTAGAAAAAAGTGCATATGATTGTGTCCAATAGTGTATTACATGCATACTTAGTATATCAATTTAACTGTAATAGCGGATAGAGATTCCAGGATTATACATGTAAGTCATTTCTCTGAGAGAGGTGATCATTTTAGAATTAATTGTGGTGATGAGTAATGATGAGGGATTGCGTTTAAGTAATGTTAGCGCTAGTCCTATCTTCCTCTGCTCCAATGAGTCACGAGGGACGTGGCACCCTCTATCTCGTTCCCTACTGGAACCATCTTTACGGTCACCATTAAGTTCCGAAATGGTGGGCTCAGTCTCTGCTAAGGTGACATCGTTAGTGTTAGCCTATTCTATCGGGCCAAGACAAGTGTAGAGAGGAGCTAAGTGGGAAGACAGTATAGTGGCAGGTATGTTGGGGGTATTTGTAAGCGGGTTGTAAATAGCAAGTTGGCAGATTAGGATCTTTACAATTACAGCATTCTACTCCCTGATCCTTTGCCCCAAGTATTCTTTTCGAGTCCAATTGAGCTTGGAGAGATTCTGACGCAGGATCCTCGAGCCCAAATCGAGAGGGCACAATTTACACAGAATAGTGTATGTGACAGGGTGACCAGTTTCTTTCCAGACCGCCTTTACTTCCCCAACTCGAAGTCAGGTACCCATTACTGCTGGGTGGGCAGGAGGGGGCGAAAAATATCCGTGTCAGAACCGAGGCTCGAACCCGGACTTTCCGCTTCGGAGACGAGCGGAAGAAGGAATACGGAAGGGGGAAAAAAAGACATCAGAGCTCCCAAGATAATGACATAACGTCATATGCAATAGTGCGTTTAATCTATGTATATTAATGATTACTGAATTGAGTTCATCCTCTACTTACTATGTCTCCTAGCAAGATCTTTCTGAACTCTGTTTTCAGTCTACGTTAAATCAGTTCGCCCCTTTAAAAAATCAAGTATCTCCGTCTTTCTACTGGGATGCAGCATCCCTCTCAGCCAGGGTTGGCCTGCCAGACAGGGCAGAAACTAACCACCTCCTAAATGATCGTAATTGTGTCGATAAGGGTGTAAAACATATTATACATATATATCCAATATAAATTACAGTTTTGTGTATACCCTCATGCCGGTCCCAGACAATATTGGGGCTTTCGTGGTCTAGAGATACGGTGTTCGTCTCTCATACAATAAGTCCCTGGTTCGAAACCTGCCGGCGATGGGAAGTTTTCTTCTCTTAAATGTTCTGCTTTCACCTCTTTTACTGCTCCGTAATCATGTTTTGTCATTTAAATGTGTTTCCATTTCCACTTTCTGTCCCACCCTCCACCTCATCTGTGCTCTCGAATCTTTGTACTGCTACTCCTGGCTTCTAATTCTTATTGCTATCTTTCAGCCACACCCCTGGTCTCAGGATAAGTAAGATCGAACACATAGATTTCTCGGATGAGGGCGAAAAAAATATCAGAGGCCAAGTTCGACCAGAGAGTTTACAGTAATACTAATCTGGTTCGACACGTTAAAAGATCCATTGGTGGTCCTAAAACCGACAAGTGTAAGCTTCGGCTGCCATCCGGGCAAAATTGAAAATTGCAATTTCTACCAAACTGAAAATGCTTATTAATGTGTCGTTCCCTCCCC
>NW_004797281.1:705101-706197 GCF_000002075.1 Aplysia californica | reverse complement strand
GCGCCGTGTAAAAACACTTACCAAAACAAAACTAAACAACCCCACACCCAAGCCCCCTCCCCCCCCCAAAAAAAAAAGACCAAAAAAAAGACAAAATCAGATCTTATTTTATTTCCTCGCTACCAACATGTGTATACACTGCAGAGACGTTGAATGACGTTACGAAAAGACTCAGCATTAACTTGAAACCTACTGCACTCACCCAAAATGCCATTGATAGAGGTTAGGCTCCCTGACTCATAATTGTGAGACTGCGGGAGTTCGGGAGTTCAAGGCTCAGCTCGATCCGACGTTGCGTTCTTGGGGAAGGCACTTTACATGAATTATTCCATTTACATTTATTGTCTCGGGTCCTGCCTCTCAAATAACCTTGAATATGAACCTATACAATGTTGCCTCTTATCTGAGTCCAGAATGTCACCCCACCCTCTTACTCCCACGTTATAGGAGAATACTTTTTTTACCTGCTTCGCCTACCACTGAGTAGGTGAATGATGGCTCGCTATCGCTACCATACTGTCTTTTCCTCGTTTTGCTTCTTTCCTTCTATGTTTCTCGTTCTGTGCACTGAAGGACTGACATCGTCTGGAGGATGGAAGCGAATGTAGCTTTTGTTCCTCTATGAAAGGGGAAAAAATCTGACTAGGCCCATCTGAATCAAAAGAACCGAATTGGCACTGTGCACTGCGTATAAAGCAAGCCAATGTCAATCTTTGGGTCTTCCTTCGAATCAACGCACCGAGTTCGTCCAAATTCGCACCCACTGTCCATCAGCTACCTTGCCTCCTGGAAGGGTTAATGAGACATAAAAATGTGTAGTTTTATCGTGCGTGTCTCTGCGTCAGTTGCCAAGAACTAGGTACAGAACAGATGGGAACACGCGCTCCTAACACGTTAAAACTACCGAGATCTGCGAGTGTGGCATTCCACCTGGGGGTAAAGGTCATACAGTAGTAGGTATCTACATGTACTACGAACCAATGATTTCACACTACTACACACTCATACATTAACACATGCACAAACAAATATATACGCACTCCTAAACGCGCTCACATACTCTCTCTCTCTCTCTCTCTCTCTCTCTCTCTCTCTC
>NW_004797281.1:700924-703339 GCF_000002075.1 Aplysia californica | reverse complement strand
AGAGAGAGAGAGAGAGAGAGAGGGAGGTGACATGAAATCAGCAGGGTACCACTCTAGAATCTGTTGAATAATAGATGCTCCTAAAAAGTTGACTTAACCAGCTCATTTTCCCTGCTTTCTGAGACGGGAAAAGTTGTAGATTAACTTGTTTCTATCTTCCTTATTTTGTTTTGTTTTGTGGGGGCTGGGGTATTTCGTTGAGTTTGTTTTGTTTATTTGTTGTTGTTGGGGTGGGGGGAGGGGTGTTTCGTTTTTAATCATTTTTTTTCATAATTTGTTTTTTGTTCATTTTTTACCGAGTCTTTAGTAGTCTTAGAGTTAAAAAAAAAAAAAACAACAACAAGCATACTTCCATTATTCATACACCGTTATACAATGCTAGACATTCTAAAAACTGTGGTATTGCTACCAGAGAGACCCAGATAAACAATTAAACAAACAAAACAAACAAACAAATGAACTTCTTTTCCTATCAAACATCTCTCGCCGTTATCTCTCCTCCTTCTTTTTTGCGTATGTTACTCTCTGGAAACACATCGAGCTATTCTTCGGCACTTTATGACATTATTGTGTTACAAGTTCCGTAAAACTCTTACTAAAACTAAAACTCAAAAAAACAAACAAACGCGGCAACATTTATCGGGCCAAATAGACTCTCCGGCTCAAGGATATCAGGCCAGGCAGAGCCAGCCTCGGGAAACGTCAACAGCAACAACAACGAGGGTCGCCCTCCTAAATGACTAAATCCGCAATATTATTATAGCGAAGTCCTGCCCTGTTTTTGATCGATTACACGGCGTCCAACAGAGAAGCTGTGACGGGACCCTGCTGGTTGTGTCATTCCGTGTGTCCGGATGTTACGTTCGTCAACAACCGGTGCTGCCCGTGTAGATGACAAGCCGCTACCCTAGAATCACAATGTTCTATCCGACATTGTTGACCGTTTTGAGTCACTCAGACCTTGAGGTCAGAAACCAAAATCAAAATTATAAGATTATTCCGAGCCGTTGGCAAGATATATTCCAAGAATTGCATTCGAAAAAGCTTGACATGTCGCTACCTTAGAATTATTAAGTTCTATCTGACAGGTTTGGCCATTTTGAGTTACTAAGAACACGAGAGCCTTCAGGCTATAAAGGAAGAGGAAGGCCAGGCAAAAGGTGGATCGAGGATGTCAAGTAAACTTTAAGAAAAGATAAGACCACAACTGAAAGAGCTGCGGAGCTGGCCTACCGTAGAAACTGCAGCTCTCCTTGGACGCTTAACGGCAACAGAGGATGAAAAGTAAAAGTAAGTAAGTAAGTAAGTAAGAACACGAGATCAAAAACCAAATGCTCTATCTGTTCTAAGCTTTGTACAAAATCGTAAAATCATTCGGAGTCGTTATAAAGATGTAGAATTGCGTTGAAAAACGCTTGACATGTTGTGATACTCATTTTTTAAAAATAAATCAAATTTCTCAACACTAGGTACTGAACCGATAGAACTTTGTAATTCTAGGGTAGCGATGATGTGAAACTCAAAATCTTTGACGTCAAATTTCTCAGAACTAGGTACTGAGCAGATAGAACTTTGTTATTCTAAGGTTGCCAACCACTACTGCCAGTGTACATGACAAGTGTCACAGGCTTCTGAATCTCTCTCCCCGTCAAAAGAGGCAGGACCAGAGCTATAGACGGGTCATTATCGAGTTGCGCAAGACCAGACATCGTCCACGGCTTAGTAATGACAGATGTGATGTAATAATCGTAATATGCCTGGAGATTTACCCCCGCCCCCACTTCCAAATCCCCGTCCAGCCGGAAAATATTGTTATTATAATTGTGATCAGCAGAGGGTTGTCGTCAATTTGTGGGGGAAATAGTAAGCTTGGTTTGGTTTCAGTGTTATGTCTGAGAGTCTCTATGTGAATGGTAGTGTTTGGCAGGGGCTGTGAAGTGGTTTGTTCCTTCTTTCCTCTCAAACACCAGCTGTCGTCATTAGATTCTATTTCTCTTCCTTTTTTTTTTGTAGGCCCTATGTTATTTTCTAGTAACTCCTCTAATCTCTGACACTTATGACTTAATCGTGTTGCAAGTGCCGTAAAGGTCTTATTGGAACTTGTACAAAATCTGTATGAAAAACTGTGGGCAGGAGTTGTTTGTGAAACATTTGGTCGTGAGTTCAATTCTTCGGTGGGGGAGATAATTATCTTACGGAGTACCCTCGTCGTCTTCCAGTTGTGTGGCGTCCAATATAGCCCGGATTCGGCGCGGTGGGTAGAATCGAAACATCCCTAGTCGTACATAATGAATTGTTGATATAGGAAAATAAAATAGTGATAATCGTGGTTTTTATCTTTCCTTTTTATTACTATTGTTAATTTATTTACTATTGTTTAAATTTTTTTTTTATGTTTTCTTTTTTTTTAAATTT
>NW_004797281.1:698090-699693 GCF_000002075.1 Aplysia californica | reverse complement strand
CCTCCTCTTCCTCCTCCTCCTCATCCTCCTACTCCTCCTTGTATCCTTATAGTCATATCATCTATTATATACCTACCATGAGCACCGGTATTACCATTAATAATAATAATAACCTCCATTACCACTGTATTATTATTTAGCCGCAACAGTCACAGTACTCGCTAATAGCATCTTTTCCGTCAGAAGCCTCTCCGGATCGACCCAACGCTGAAATGACGGCAGCAGTCGTGGGCAATTAGATCAGGCTGCTTCTTCTCTTTTCTCAGCGGGGAGGAGGTCAGAAGTGGCGGCATGGAAGCAGATGATCTATCTGTCATATTTAATTTACTGGGTTTCCCCCCCTGCTGTTTCTGTTTCTGTTTTAACGAGTGTGCTGAGATGTTAATTTTTTTGCGGAATTTATATACATATTGTGTTTAAATTATTATGCGTATATGCGTTAAGGATTATGTTTATAGTTGGTGCAACAGATCATAAGTTTTATACAAATAGATATATAATGTGCCTATGGTATACCCACCTGCTAAAATATGCCTACACATTGTATTGGTGGTTGTTAATATTCACCATTATTATTGTGTTGTAATATAGACTCCAGGCTTTGTCTGCATACACAATTCGCTACCTCAGAATTCTAAATTTCAACCTGCTCAGTACCTAGTTTTGAGAAATTTGACGCCAAAGACTTTGAGTTTCACTTCATGTCAAGCTTTTTTTAATGCAATTCTTTTAACATCTTGATAACGACTACAGATAATCTTACGATTTTGATAGAGCAGATAGAACATTTGGTTTCTGACCTCATGGCTGTACAATAACTCAAAACGGCCAAAAATGTCAGATATAGAACTGTGTAATTCTGATGTAGCGAAATGGGGAAGCGAGCAGACCATGGTGAAAAGCTGAAGATAGCATCTATCAGTTTTATACCGCCATAAGTTATTTAACTTCTGAATTGTTCCCCTTCCCAATAACACTGGGCCACATTATTCTTAATCCAGTTAGCTGCTCTACTGACGAACCTTGTCAACCGTTATGTAGTGTCTTATTTTTATAGACTTTTATGAGTAATTCATAGATGCCTCGCCTTGATGTTGTAATGAAAAATGGGCTATTTTATTACATATTCAAGTGTAATTACATAACCTGTGTAAAATACCAGAACATGAAAGCGCACTGTTTCGGCGGACACTTTAAGTTTGAGAAAAGAAGCATAACTTCGTTAATCTTACTAAATTTTCAATTCTATTTTATTTATCTGAAATTTAAAACGGAAAATTATGACATGTAAGCTATTCCTGTTTCGATTTGTGTTTGATTGCTTGGGATGTGCCTCAGCGAAGCTTTTGCTCAGCTTACAGACATTTATATAATGATTATGTCCTTTTCGTCTCTAAAGAGTTAATCTCCAGAAGGGAAAGTGGAAAGGGAGAAACGATGGAGGGAAAGATTTGGCTTCCAAGGGAGAAAATGGGTGTTGGGAAAGATTGCTGGATTAGATGCGAAATCGGAGACGTCATCAGAGGCAAAAACAAGGACGGATGGGTGGTGAGGTTGGGATGGAGGAGGGGGAGGGAGGGAGAACGAGAGAGAGAGAGAGGGA
>NW_004797281.1:693279-695643 GCF_000002075.1 Aplysia californica | reverse complement strand
GAGAGAGAGAGAGAGAGAGAGATGGGGGAGCGATAGAGACTGCATCAATTATGAAAAGCATGTAAGATAAGAGTTGTGCAAAATAAAAAAAAGATGGATTGGCATCTGTCTTAAGCATGTGGCTCAAAATATTTAAAGCCACCCCACACAGGACTCATTCCGTTTTGCTTGGGGGTTTTGTCCACGTGGCTATAAGTTCATTAATTTTGCTTCCGTATGAAATTCCTTCCATCGAAAACCCAGTAGTCACCTGTGTGAGTCTTGGCGATTTTAACTTCATTCTTGATGTTAGTTTTAAGTTGAATATCTCCTTTGCCCCAGAGAAATCATTTTTCAAGGCCAGAAGCTGACGATTTTGGGTGGTTCCTCGGTATGCCAATGTTATTAATGTTAAGGAGGTGCAAACTGTTCATTTATTTAGCGTCATGCCTGGCTTTTTTGCTTTTTGGTCCAAGTCTGTATTTTGGATTTGTTTTGGTTTGGTTTTTATATTGTTTTATTTTTAAACATTTGATTGATTAATTGGTTGGTTGGTTGATTGATTGATTGATTGATTGGTTTGTTGATTGACCGATTGATTGATTGATTGACTATTTATTTATGTATTTATTTATTTATTCATTCAATCATTCATTCTTTTATTTGGGGATGGGGTGCTTTGTGTTGGAGTGGGTTTTTTGTTTTTTTTGCTGTTTGTTTTTTTTTGGTGAGATTTCCACATTTCCTTTGTGACTTCGAAATAATGGGAGGTGGACAATAATTTCGGATTTTGCACCTCTTGCATGACCTTGCTTACAATTAAAAGACTTGATGAAACCAGATAATACAACTGGGTCGGGAGCTGGATTTGAGAGTTCGGATCTGATCCCAAACGTTGCTTGTGTTTGCCAGGTCCACAACAGGCCGCGCCACACAATCCGAGCGGGTTGTTGGAGGGCGTCGCCGATATGTCCATCTTCTGTTCTCTCCTTCTATTGTTCCTGCCTGACTTGCTTTCCCCTGTACCAGATTCCCATTAGTGTGTCGATGTGCTTGCTTCACTTACTCAATGAACAGCATCCGACCTTTAAAAAATAATGGATAACGACACTTACGGTGTTCCATAGATAACTCGTTTGGTAGCAGTAGCAGGACGGCAGGACGTAATTAGTATCTACACTTTGCTCCGGAGCGCTATTTAGCACCTCTTTCCTGTCATAGGGGTGGTCTGTGTAAGCACCAGAGACTTGTATCATAATATTCTTGATTAAAATATTATGTTCTCTAACGTACTCCCGGTTCCCTAAGGAGAGCACCATTTGACTGAATTTTGATCAAAACGAAGAGCAAAAAGGGTTGGGGGGGGGGGGAATAGTACCCCGTGCACTAGATTGTAAGCTTATCACGACTAGGCTTTTGCCCTTCATTTGGGTGCCTATAGTGTGCCCTTTTCGTCGCGAGGTTTTTATAGAGAACAGATTGGCGGCCATGACAGTTGGCGGCCATGACAGTGCACGATCTAGGGTGTCTGTAATTCAAGTCTATGGTCAGGATGGTCTAGGATATATGATAACTTCTGGTGCCAAATGTTCCACAGAAATAAAACGGAGAATTACAATTGCTAAGGCTAGTTTCAATAAAAATGAGCCTAATCCTGAAAAATAGAAACATCTCAATGAACACCAAAAACAAAGTTCTGAAATGCTATGTTTGGTCAACCCTTCTTTTTGGCAGTGGATGCTGGACAATCACTAAAGACTGAAAATAAAATAGAAGCTACAGAAATGTGGTTTCTTAGGGGACTGCTAATAGTATCGTGGAAGGAAACGAAATCAAATGAGGTAGTGCTTGATGAAGCCCACGTGGGACGCTCAGTGTTAAAAACAATCAGGAAACGACAAAGGCAGGTTTTGGGACACATAAATAGACATAAGGGCCTTGAACATCTAGTTCTCACTGGCAAAATTGAGGGCAAGCGAGGCAGGGGTAGGCCCAGAACAACACACTTAGGGAACCTAAACAAATGGGTAACAGGGAAAGATCAGGGAAACGTAGCTTTTTGAGAGCTTCCGAGCAAAGAAATGAATGGAGAACCATGATCGCCGATGTCTGTCACAGATCTGGCACTGGATGATGATGATGATGATGGTCAGGATTCTTTTTATGTTTTAATGAGACCACCCATCCCTCTCAAAACTGTCTCTCTGTCTTTTTCTGCTTACTGTAAGTTAGTAAGAGATACGGCTGCAGGTCCTGACACCAGGATATAGCAGCGGCCGTTAAGTATACAAGAATTATCTCCCTTATCCACCTTCCTGTTCGTTCCCGAAATTCTTACTTTCATCTCTTTCACACACTCTCTCTCTCTCTCTCTCTCTCTCTCTC
>NW_004797281.1:686664-688953 GCF_000002075.1 Aplysia californica | reverse complement strand
GGGGGGCGGCATTTCTTCCTCTTTACAGGTCCCGACCGACTGTTAAGTTGAACTTCAGAAGATTTTTTCCCGTTTTGTGTGTGTATGGGGGAGCGGTATTTGTTTGTTTGTTTTTTCACTCCCCTGACGACATAAACTCATCTGCAGTTTACAACAGAGTCAAAATAATACAGTGCGTTTCACGGTGAACCGGAATTACGTTGGAGTGCGCAATCTTGGATACAATAATACATGTATAATATAAATATATGGGCACAACATGGAATTCCGGGATGCTGATAAATTAGGAAAACCCTTCTCTCTTGCCTTATTTCCCGTACAAGTCACTGGAACTTTTCCCTTCTTCTCTTCTCTCCAAAGACACGGATTAATCATTATGCGGTATCACACCGGTTTGGAGAATCACATCTTGTTTATCATATCATGTTTCTGCCTGTGCATAGTGGCTGAGGTCAGAGGGCAAATTGCGAGGGAGTTATTATATTACGTAGGACGAGGAACCGGGGCGGTAAATGTACATTGTATTTATTTTTAGCTTTGTCTTCCTGGACAAGAGACGCCAGACTGGTACTTGGCACTTGGGTGGAGGTATATAAACCGTGAACAGAGAACAGATCTGCAGGTGTGCTGAAATTCAGTTCTTGTTTGTTATAAACTCGAACGGTTTTGTCTGAATCCCGTCTGGTTTTCTGTGAGCTGTAACGTCCACAATTTACTTCCCGCGCTACAAAAGTCTCAACTCGGCGGCAATTTTTTTACTTTCTGAAACTTCGAGGGAAAGAGGCAAGGCAACCTATTGGTTGTATCCTGTCCGTAGCAAGTGATAATTAATTATTGCTGTGTTGATGTATATTTTTCAACGATTTTTCTTGAAACCGATCGATCTTAAACAACAGAGAGGCCGAAACCTGAAGGGGACTTTTTTTTTACTGTTTGGTGAGTATCTGAGACAAATCTGTCGAATTCTGATTTAAGAATTGAAATTTAAATACATCTTCTGAATTGCCAAAGAGGTTTATCAACCTTGCACAAAGATTCCCCTGCGCTTTGTTTGTTTGTTGCTGGTGGGGTTGTTTTTTTTAGATAAAGCTTACGACTCGCGGTTAAGATAAGAGAGCTACATGTACGTGTATCTTTTTTAATGGCAGAATTAAAAACCGCTTTAATTGTTAGGTGCTTCGCCATCGCACGCAACGGACTGGAGGTCGATTCCCGTGCAGGGATAATTTGCACCGTTTCTCTTTCTTCTGGAACGTTGTAGCATTTTCAGCCAGCGTTGGCCCTGACAGCAGGTCGAAGCCCGCCTCCTAAATGATGTAAATCATATCGATTTGGATCTTAATACATCTGCATAAAAGAACAATAAAAGAAATGTATTACTGAATATTTGACATTAGATATTACATTTATGTTTTTGTATAGAACACAGACAAATCGAAACATCATCATCTCCTTTAATTAACTCGTCGTTCATTAAGGGGGTGTAGCTATGGTCAACATCCAAATGCTATAGTTTTTGGTCTAAAGCTTGCTTTTCTGCATCAAAGGGGGTAACATAGTACAAAAAAAGGTTACCAAGCAAAAAATTCAAGATTTCAGCCACAATCATCTCGAGCCATCAAAAATAAAGGATTGATTCAGCATTTTTAAAACCAATTTTATATTTTGTCAATCATCAACACTCGTCAAGATAGAAGCCTAATATTTGGCATGGCGATTACTGTTGGTAGGTAGAATTATAACCTTACAGGGCCAAATTTGAATTTTCTGTACTAACTTGTGAGCTTTACAGTCCTTGTTATGCACTACATTCAGGTCTCCAATATTTTTAAATTGTGTAAAATAAAAAAAGGCCTAAAACTCAAAATATGTTCCATAAACAGCAAAAATGCCCCTGTAATGTTATAGCGAAATGTGTATAAAAGATTGTGTGCAAATTTGAAACAATTCTGACAGTAACTTTCTGAGATCTACTCAATATAGTGTTGCAACCTGGTCAGATAAACAATTCTGAGAAAACTGCAAAGAGAGATACATTTTTGTGAAGATTTTCCTACATTGCTACCTCTCTCAAATGCGTTTTCCAGCTATATTTATAAGTTTGATAAAGGAATTAGGCTTCTAAAGATGGATCCTTGATATTGATATATCTATTAAGATACTCCAAAATCCGAAAATTGATATGTTTTTCAAAATTTGTACTGATCTGACCAGTGGATCCCCTTAACAGTTTTGACATCCGCCCAAATAATACGTTGGCTGCACATTACTTTCCCCTCCCCTCCCCTC
>NW_004797281.1:683675-686317 GCF_000002075.1 Aplysia californica | reverse complement strand
AGCATCTCAGCAGAAAGGTTAAGACATTCCACAAATTGGTTTTCCCACAAAGGATCCAAACTCGCTCCTTTTCATGCAACGTCTTTTTTCCGTCGACAACGCATAGCAACGTTTGGCCGAGGGGTGTCATAAAGAGGCGTGTCACCCGCACAGAATACATATTTAGGGGGAACTTTTGGTGTGGTTTGTTTAAGTAAAGAGAAGCACATCGACACAACAATCGTCATTTAGTGCTGGGAAAGTAAGATACGCAGACAGAAACAACAGTGGGAAAGTAAATAAGTAGAACCTACCACTGGCGCCCTCCAACCCCCGCATGGGGACTTAACATACCGAAGAACATTGAAATCTAGCACTTATCATGCCATAATAATTATGTTATTAGGCATGCTGCAGGTAAAGAAATGCTGAAACCAAGAGAAAAGCTCACAAGTTGCGCACATCCACAAGTGAAGTGGGGCCTCTAAATGTTCAAAATGTGGCAACATTTTCCCTGCCAGAGCTAGTCTCACTGGCCACAGCAGAAGCCACAAGTTATCGTAACCATTAATTCTTCAAGTTCTATTTTGCTGGAGAAATATTCTCCTCTGCTGATGTTTTGGTCATCGTCAGATATTGACGAACGAGTTATTATTTTTAAGTCTCAAGTCCAGCAATGCCTTGTCGAGCAATAATAATATTTGCAATATACCAGTTCGCCTTTTTGTCTTGGACTTTTTTCTCGTCGCTCCTCTCCCTTCATTTGTAATTCTCAAACGAATCCACAGTAAAAATATTCAACTTTTACATTTAGGTTCTCCTTGTGCTTTCTAAGTGTTGTCCAATTTTTAAAACTAAGATTTGATTTTTACGGGAGTGAGTCAAATCGAAAAAAACATTTTGTTTTCGAGTCAAAATATGTGTTGTCAATTTCTTGTGACGCATTTGAATTCTGCTTTTGTAACTCGCCGTGTCTTTTTCGCTCTCCAATCGACGCTTTCAGTGTTGTATTCTAAAAAGTTTTGATCCTTGTTTGTTGTTTTCTTCATATGAATTTTCTAGTATTGCTTGAAGAAGTGGATTTTTAAAAAATACGGCAAAATACTCAACGAGGATGACCACTATAACCACCACTTCGTGTCAGACTCCGCCATACTACGCCATTGTGAAAAGTGACGTATGGCGGAGTCTTACACTGAGCAGTCGAGATGTTAATTATACTACTATAATATAAACAAATAATGAATGGTAATAAATACCATCATCACCATCATCATCATCATCATCATCACCACCACCACCATCACCACCAAAATCATCATATTAATAATAACTTAACAACAACAACAACAACAACAACAACAACAACAACAACAACAACAGCAACAATAAATAGCATTTGCATAGCACATACCTCAGGCATTGCGGTGAAATCAGGTGTCCGTCAAAATAATGAAATCGTCGAAAACGTCATTTTTCTGCCAGTTAGGCAATCATCATCATCATCATCATCATCATCATCATCATCATCATCATCATCATCATCATCATCATCATCATCATCATCATCATCATCATCATCAGAGTTATAGTAGTTCATGTAGTATTAGAAGCAGCAACAGCAACAGCAGTAGTAGCAGCAGCATAATCATCACTATCATAATCACTATCATCATCGTTTATTCTCCCCATCCCTCCAAATCCCCACGCACACTCCCGCGATCAAATACAAGCATGTCGTAGGCCTACACGTACAGCCATGTAGCCCATCCATACTGAACAATGAAAACTTGTGTGCACGTTAATTCTAGCCCAACTCAGGTAGAACTGATAGGCCTAATTCTAAAATGAATAAAACGAAGATGAAATTACATAATAGAAATTGAAAAAAAATAAATGAGTATGTTTTTGTACTGCTGCCAAGAACTCAGCCTATTCAAGTCGTAAACAACCCATTGTTTCCGCGTTCGTCATCGTTCTTTATGGTCCAACGGAGACACGGTGTGAAAAACGAATTTAAATTGTATTTTATTTTTTGGGGAACATATGATTGTTAAGAGTTTAGAGAAGCTCATCGGCACGACATAGCGGTCATGTGGTGCAACAACAAGGGAATAGCAATACAGACAGAAATAACAGAGGGAGGAGAGGAGGGGGGGGGGATAGGACCTTTCGGTGTGGCCCTCCAACCTCTCGAGAATTTAATCACAGTGAATAGAATGTGGAATGTTATGGCGTATTATGGGTTTCACGTCCCTTTCAACGCTTCGTTAAATTTAAAGTGGGAATTTCCGAGTGTAACGTCCCATCTCCAGTAAGACCGACATATTATTATAATATGATAAGATTAATTATATAAGTGTGTGTTTGTGTGTGTGTGTGTGTGTGTGTGTGTGTGTGTGTGTATGTTTGTGTGTGTGCGTGTGTGTGTGTGCACGCACGCTCACGTGTGTGTGCAAGCGCACGCGTACGTACGTGTGTGTTTGTGTGTGTGTTTGTGTGTGTGTATGTGTGTGTGTGTATATTTGTGTGTGCGTGATTTTGTGTATGTTTGTGTGTGTATTAGTATTAATGTGCCTGTATACCTGTATATTTAAGTTTAGATAATATATTATTATGCGGGTGTGTGCATTTGTGTGTATTACATTACACGAGGGTGTGGG
>NW_004797281.1:663370-683575 GCF_000002075.1 Aplysia californica | reverse complement strand
GGCAGGTATGTGATCAGGCTGGATCTTGTCTATTATTAATTGTTTACGTTTGAGCGCTTATAATCAGCTTGTTCTGTATGCTTTCCGGGAAGCTGAGAATGTTTCTGGATGTTCTACGCCTGCCGGGGTAGTAATAATAATGTAAAGCGCAGAGCTTGCTATCGAGCGGGGGTATGCGCTATACAAATGACATTCATTATTATTATTATTATTATTATTATTATTAGGCTATTATTATTATTAGATCTATCTAGATCTAATGTGCCTGCCTTTTTTTAAAAACTTTTTTTCTGGACAGTTCAATTGTGAATCCTGCAATGAAAATGGCATTGGAATTTCGGAGATGTGTTATTTGGTTTGTAATTTTAAAAAATTACGGTCCATCACAAAATGTTTTGTTTCGAATACCTCTCTCGTGAACTGGTTAGGCCTCTGTAAGCAACCTGTACGTGTGAAAATTTCCGTTTTCTCGCAGTGTGGTCTTCAACGGACATGTTAATAATTCGTCAGTTATTTCCCTTTACCCGCCAAAAATAATCGAAAAAAGTGGCAATTTGATTTTATCCGTTGCCGCCCCTTCCTTTCGCTTTCAGTTCTATTTCCACGGAAAACAGATCTTGCAATTATTCTTGTAGGCCCTATAGCAATCTAGATCTAGATTCTAGATCTAAATCTAGATCTAGACCTAGTTCTAACGCGCCTAAAGACCGAGTCAATAGGTTCATGCAGGATGGGATCTTCAGGTATTTATTTATCTTTAGGGTTTAGGTGACTGGTGTAACTCGTAAGAAGATAAGAAACACATTAATTGTAGGATTGTAGATCTTCAAGAATTTCTGGATGCTGATAATGATAGAAATCTAGATTCTAGATGAAGATCTATACTGACTATGGTAAGCTTTGATTGGCTCTTGATTTTTTAAAAGTCAAGTTCTTTTTGGGCTTGTAAAAAGTAACGAGAAGCTCTAGGTCTAGACCTACTCTACGCAAAAGTGCCACGCCCCCGCCCCATCCCACCACGAAGTCACGAAGTCACGAAGTCACGAAGTGCGCATAGCCTTACAGTTTGAATTTCGATTTTTGATCTTTTAGAAGGCAAGCTGCTTTGACCGTTTTAATTGACAGATAAAAATGGAGAGATAGTTTAAAAAATAGGCCCACGTCCTTGTTTTTTCATGCGTGTCGTGGGTTTTGGGTAGCCTCTCTATTGAACTCACATGAAAAAAACAAACAGATAGCTCATTGGAATTTAACATAGAATCTAATTTTATTGTACTTAGATCTATAGTAGGCTATCGCGTTACTTTGAGATTTGATAGATTTATAAAGACTTTTGGAAAGGCAGTGTTACCGTTTCTGTTTAGCCTAGATTTCTACTACTACTATTATTAGAGTATCGCCCCTCCCATCTCACCCGCCTTCCAGTGAAGGCATGGGGTTCGGGTGTTTGAAAAAGGTATTAGGCCTATGTTAGAATACGTATTGATCTTGCCACCTGTATTTGTACCAGGGTTGGTGATTTTTTAAATAAAAATTTAAAAAATCGATTTTTTTTATTTAAATCAGATTTTTTTTATTTAAATCGGATTTTTTAAATTTTTTTTATTTTTAAAAAAAATGTCGACACAGTTTGGGATTTTTGGTGGCTAAAAGTATGTTCTTTTGGTGCAAAATGCATTGTCTTTATTTTAACTAATGATTAATTTAAGCAACTGCAATTTTAGAAAGCCTTAATCTGCTATATCAGTGAATTATGGCTACAGACAAAAAATGAAGAAAATGTCAGTCTAAAAGGAAGGGGGGGGGGGGGGGGGGTAATTATTCATATAGATAAACTTGCATTTTATTTTTATTACAGTGTGTGTGTGAGCACGCGCTTGTGTTTGTCTAAAAAGAAAAAGAAAATGCTAATTTCAATTATGAAAAAAAAGTAAATTGAATACTGTATTATTTTACTACTTACAGTGACAGGGGGGGAAGCAGACTTTTAAGCAATTTTAGTCTACTAAACCTTATATCTGTTTTATAAAACCAAGGAAAGGAATTCTGAATGTTTAAAGATGTAAAAACAGAAAAAACATTTTTTTAAAGTGATTTAAATCACTGAGTTTTATTTTTAAAATCAAGTTGATTTAAATATTTAAAAAATCAACTGATTTAAATCGACCCGATTTAAATCAACCCAACCCTGGTTTTCAATTATGAAAAAAAAGTAAATTGAGAACTGTATTATTTTACAGTGACAGGGGGGAAAGCAGACTTTTAAGCATGATTATATTAGTCTACTAAACCTTATATCCGTTTAAAATAAAACCAAGGAAAGGAATTCTGAAAGTTTAAATATGTAAAAACTGAATACATTTTTTTGAAAAGTGATTTAAATCACTGATTTTTATTTTAAAAATCAAATTGATTTTAAAAAATTTAAAATCAACTGATTTAAATCAACCCAGCTCTGATTTCAATTATGGAAAAAAAAGTAAATTGAATACTGTATTATTTTACAGTGAAAGGGGGGAAATCAGACTTTTAAGCATGATTATATTAGTCTACTGAACCTTATATCTGTTTTATGAAACCAAGGAAAGGAATTCTGAATGTTGAAATGTGTAAAAACCGAATAAAAATAATTTTTACAAAAAGTGGTTTAAATCACTGATTTTTATTTAAAAAATCAAGTTGATTTAAATCAAAAAAATCAACTGATTTAAATCAACCTGATTTAAATCAACCCAACCCTGATTTGTACCGCAATTAATTATTGCTGCTTAAAATGTTGTGAATGATTCTGGCGTGGATTTGAGCATATTAAAAAATGTAATTAATTAAGATGTCTTTTACCATTTTTCAGCCTTCTTCATTGTGTCACAATTGCTGGCTTCCAACAGTTTGAGACAGTGACTCATGATAGGCCTAGAGGAAAAGGATCCAAAGACTTACAGTTCATTCAGTTGTCATAGAATTGAGTAGAAATGACTGCTCTTACTCTTGGCAAATTTGACAGGGTGTTTCAATTGCCAAGGACACATTTTGTGGGAAGATGGAAGATAGAAGATAGTTTGAATTATTATCGAAGAATACATACTTAAATGTAAAGTGCTTTGCAATACTTTCATACTGTGAGTGTAAGCTGCTGCAACTGAAATCATTTATTTCTTTCTTTCCTGTATTCCACAGACATAGTTGTGTGGCAACCTAGCTAGAGTGACAGAATGACACCTGTGAGTGTGTTTTGTGTGCTGGCATTCCTGCTCGCCTGCCAGGTTCCCCAAAGCCAGAGTTGCTTCCCTGTAGATATGTTCGAGCACAGCTTTCGATGGCTGCAGTCCATCACATTGCACAAGCGTCTATATGTCTACATTGATCAAGAGGAACCGAGGCATATCCGGATGGAGAGTGAGGGAGAGCAAAAACAGAGGAAGGTGGGTGGGGTTTAGTGTAGAGTAATAATTCTTTGGCCAGCTGTTCAGATATGTACTACACCAAATGTGTGGGGAAAAAATTATTTCAGATTCATAATGAGTGGTATCGGTTGTAGGCCTATGAAAGAAATTGTTAAAATTCAAATTTTGAATTAATGTTGAAAAAAGCCAGAAAAGTAAATAAAGATTCATAATGCTGAGGTACAATTGTCATAAGAATAAAACAGCTTTTTTTTCTATCCTGAAAAATTTTGCTTTCTGGTCTTAGAAAATTTGAATTGCTTGCCGACGAACTGTTATAAATGTACAATTTGTGCCTGTTGACATTTTGATAATCGAATGAGTAAAACATGAGACTGCGAATCCATAAAAGAAATCATTTCCAACATCTGGTGTACCATGAAGGGAAAGAGGATGACAAAAAAAACCCTGAGACCTTTGCTTTTACACCTAGTCTCAGGATTGTTTTCTTTCTATTTTTTGGGGGGTTTGATTCCACTGCATGAGTGGCCAACTCTGTTTCAAGCGTTTTTCTTGACTTCAGATTATGTTTTAGAGACTTTTTTAAAGGTTTATCTTTTACAAAATGAACTTTGAGATAATTCAAAGAGGCCTTGCTTTCTAAGAGTTTTTAAGGTTTGTTAACTCGGGTGAAAATTCAAAAATATATCATCATGAAATGTCAAATATGCGATGGACATTGCCAATCATGGTTCCTCATTCATTTCTTATTTCTTTGCCTGGATGCTCTCAAAGAGAACTACAGTGCTGCTATAGCTCTATATTTTTCCTGGTCTTTCCCCTTCACATATCTGTTCATGTTTTCCAAGTAAGTTGCTTTAGGTCCTACGTACCCTGCTTTGGTTGCCTTCAATTTTGCCTGTGAGAGATAGATGTTCAAGGCCCATTATGTGTTTAATGTCCCAGAAACTACATTTGTCTCTTCATGATTGTTTTAAACCATACTTTACATTTCTTTTTTTCAGATCAATTTAAAATGCCTACATGCGTATAGTGACCAGCGCTACATGGTTCGTGTGGAGGAGGTATACCAGCCAATCTACTACCATTGTATAAAGTTCCAACAACTGTCCAAGTATGTCATCAGAATATCAAAGACCAAAGCACGAGTCAGTAAGAAAAAGGTGAGATCTTTGTTCTCTCAAAGGATGTCTTTTTTTGTGTGTCCGTGTCCCAACTTATTTTAGTTGGACCATGTTGTAGTAGCCAAAATCAAAATTAAAATGTTTTATGTTAATAAATTTTGTGTTTCCCTGCCACTGGAAAGTTTTGCAAGTTCATCACTCTTGTTACCGGCCAATTCATTCTAGTTTACCATCTCCGTCCAGTATGTAACAAGAAACAGTTATTCATTTCCACCTTTTAGATGTCAAGTGTTAACTTTAATACTTCTCCGTATTTACTGTTGGCCAGGAACCTGTTGGCTTGTTTGTGAACTGACCAATGTAGACTCAAGTATTGTTCTGTGGCTAGAAGTGAAAAACACCACTGTTTAAATTAGAAGTCTTGCATCTTATGGCTGAACGAGGACACTGCTCAGGAGATATTTTTAAGCTACTTATTAATATCTTTTTGCCTACAATTTTTAACTTGCTCTTTTAAAAAGCATATGATAGAGATATGTGACATGTACAAACTTGCACATATGCCAGTACTTATACGTTTCCATGTACACACTCTCCAATACCCACATGCTCTTTTTAACACACCCATCATGCAGATGAGCACACAACACACGCACGCCAACACACACACATACACACACACACACACACACACAATATACACACATACATATACACATAGGTGTGCAGGAACGATGAAGAAGGACACCTTTAGATAGATTAATAGTGTCAACAAAGAATGGACTGATGCTAGAACATACAACAACAAAATACCTATTTCAGATTACAATTGCACTCCTGTCTTCTATTTTAATTTGATTATGACAGTGACAATTTTTGTTCGTCTCGCGGGAAGAAAAAGAAGTATGTGAGTATTCTAAAGTTTTCCACTGTTATTTGTCACAAAGTTCTTCTGTAGCTGAATATTAATAATTTCCTTTTTTCTTCACCCAGGTTAACTGTGAAACTGAGATGTATATGGAAGACGAGGCGGTCATCTTTGCCTACGAGGTTCCTCCCCAGCCATGTCCACTCTCTGGTGGCTATCAGTTAGTGATGCACCAGGGCAGGGCTATTGATGGAGCCTGCTTGGACACTGTCCAGGGGTATAACCCAAGGGTGCAGTTTGAGGTAGAGCAAAGTTTTTGTAAAGAGAAATCAAATAGTATGAAGAGAAAGAGAGATGAAGAGCCATTCCATGAAAAGTGAAACTGTAATGATGCAGTGCTGGTAGAATTCTAAGCAGCGATAAAGCCATTCCTTTTTTTTAAAATTAGAGGTAGTGAAACTTGTCTCTAACAAACAAACAAAAAATAGATAATGGCCCTATCGTTACTAAAAATATTTTTAGCAGGTCATTTTCCCCATTGTTCTGTATGTCACTACAGTTTCTCTTTTCATGAGATCTAAAGACGTGGGCCGAAAAAGAAAAAGGAGAGAAACAAAGGCAATGCCGTTGACGCACTGACTAAAGGAGCTATACTATGAACATTATCTCTCTTTCGCTTTTAATGGTACTTGCAGTATAGTGAACAGTACAAAAAGGGTAATTTGAATGCAGTCAAGGTGTATATCAACTCATTCTTACACATGCACATGCTTACAAAATTACACATATCAATGCTTGATACTTTCAATGATCACAATATTGCAGTGATAGTTAAATATCAAGGTTACTTGTCATTTGAACTTCTTTACAACTCACCCCCACTCCTTCCTCCTCTTTCCATCCAATATAACTTTTTCTTTTTCCTGGTGCTAATTTTTGTGGTGTTTTCATTTCCGCAGTGTGACATATCCAGAGGGGGTAACGTTATGGTGGAGTTTGGACGTTTCTGTGAACCAAGTATTCTCACCCGCTCGCAGAAGATGCGCGGGCGGCACATCACGAAGCTGCGCTGTCTGGGCTCGTGGGAGGAGTCTGGCTACAGCTCCGTGCTGCTTCAGATGGAGAACTCGGAAGTCAATGTCTGGTGTCTGCACTACAGGCAACAGCGACACTCGAGATCTACCGTTACTTCAGACGGAGAGGAGTTTCTGTCAGCGTTCTTGACACTAGATGGGCGGTGTTCGGGTGAAGCGTTTGTCAATGAGGATATGCCCCGGAACTCGAGTATGTTTGGCTCTCTGGCTAGTTATAGGCCGGGAAGTGACCTAAAATGTACCGAAGAGGGTTATCTTCAGAACTGTAAGCTGAGAGAAGATAGATGTTTTGAGTCGTCCGAGTGTCCAGACAATTGCCACAGGTGTATCAAGCCTGTGGAGAAACGAGCTTGTGAGTTTGATGAAAACACGCGGGGACAGTGGGAACTTGTGTACTCTTTCGATAATCTAACAGTCTCCATTGGTCAAAACTCTCTCAAGGGTTCAGCTTTTGGAGATTTTGAGTGTCGGGGTCCTGCAGAAAGCAGTCTTCCTGGCAACGTGTTCCCGGTAGTTCAGAGAGGTACCAGTGCTACGTGTATGCCGTACTACGCGTGTGCTCAAGTATTGCACCTAGCACCAGGCATGCTGGCCTTTAACCTGAGAGCAGTCGTCCGAGATGCGTACACTGGTGCTCCACACTCCTGTGTGGAGACGCACAATGCTGTAGGTCATATTGTCCCAATCAAACTCCAGCGTACACTAACTCTTCTAGACAGAAAACGGCTGCAAGAGGTTCCGTGTCAAGTACAGGCCCGCACATTTCCCACCATGGTTGGGGAGTGCAGAATTGCAGTAGATCAGTGCGATGGTGACTGTCAGACATTGACAGTGGACTATGATGAAAAAACATGTAACTACTCGGGCAGCAATCCATTTAATATAGAACATGAACATAAGTGCTATGCTCACATTTTCTTCCGAGATGGAATAGAAGGAATTCTAGCAAAAACTGCAGACAGCGACAAGTTTTTATGCTGGGTTTTTAGTCCTACTCGACTCTTTATTACAATAGCTGAAAAATGCAATCAAGAGGGAGTAACTGCTATATATAATGACCGCGACGCTGCTGTGAGTTATGACCCCTTGAATGCTATCTCCCGGCCAGTGTCTGGCTCTTCCACAGACTATAATAATGGTAGCCAGTTATCTGTTTCTTTTCTGAGTCAAATTATCAAGTCTTTGTGGTCTCTCTTCTGGGTTTTTTGGTTTTTCGTTTAGCGTTTTCCTATTCTTTTTCTGTATCATGTGGAAAATTTGCTCTATTAATTGCACAGAAATCATGATTTTATGCAACCAAAGAAGATGTAGTAATATCAGAACATTTGTCTCACAATACAAGTAATCATTTACCGTCCGCCTCTTACAAAACCTTAAAGTGTTGAGAGGGGAGTTAAATCTATACAATTTTGCAATTTTAGCTTTAACTGTAGACAGTCTCTTACAACAATTTTCAGTTTTTGTTCTTCATGGAATTGTCATCCCAATCAGTGGCTTTAAATGTTATACTAGTCTGTTAAGACACTTCGGAATTATTTTCACTTTGCTGTGGTTACACTTCCATTTGTCAAGCAGCATGGCTTCAAGTCTTACCGGTGCTTGATTAAAATCTGCCTTTAAAATCATCGGTGAGGACGGGGTTCATATACCCTTGTTGGCTAAAAACGATTTTTTTGTTTTGTTTTTCATTTTCTCAGTAATTGTTTCATATAGTTAATTAATGATGCTATTCATACAGGAGGAAGTATAGATCTGAATTGGAGTCTTGTTTAAGAGAGAGTCATGTGTAAACAGCAGTAATTATTACACGTCATGATTTGTGGTAAATCGTTATCATAGTTGTTGTTACCCATCCTTTGAAGTTATCTTTGCTCTGAGGGTTTTTCAAGTTTTCTCATTTTAGTACGCTTGAGCAGAACTTTGATGTGATAGATTTCTTACCTCCCATGATGTGGTGAGGGAAGGGTAAGGAGGGATAAATTCCTGAAGTTTACCAATTCCAACATCTCTTCCTGATTGACTGAGTTTCCCAAAGTTTGATAAACAATCATTGATGGCGAATCTGTACAAACTGGAAACCCTTCAAAGTGTTCAGATTAATGCAATTATCATTGCTTTAAGAATATGTGTGTGTGCCTAAAGAAAGGTACGAAAAGTCGGATTTTGACCATTTTGAGTTAAGGGTTGTACCTTATAGGAAATGCAATGCTGAACACAAGGGTCTTTGAATTTTTTAGATATCTTAAGTAGTTTTTGAGATATTGCAAATTTTGCGAGCTAGGGTATAAAGATAGAATTTTGAGAAAATGAGCTTTTTATGTTAAACAAACGTGAGAACACATACAAACTTTTTAAAAGCGATTTTTAAAATGTATTTACTCAAAGAAAATTCAAGTCCAATTTGGCATTCAGGTCACATCACTATCATAAATGGAATTCAATGGTAAAACATAATAGGGAAGAGAAAACGTGCTTCAAGAATAGATTGTAACACTTTTTAAAGCAGTTTCCATTATTTGTGTTTATTATACCCTACCCTCAAAATAATTCATAATAAAATATTTAGAAGTCAAATCAATGAAACCCTTTGAGCATATTGTAAAAAAATGGTGGATCTATCAATTTTTAATGGAAACCCATTTTGGTCGCAAAAGTGATTTTTGTGATTATCAGCCTGTAGCTCGAAATGGTCTTGGGCGACTTTTGGTACCTTTCTCTAGGCGCACACACATATGCTCACATTAACACAAATTCGGTCATTTCGGAGGTGGGCTGCCAAGATCCTGCCTGTCGGGGCCTTTCTGGCCAAGTGCTATGCAATATTTCAAATTCCCCACGTCAGAGTCGAACGTGCATTTTCTGCATGTAGAGGGTTTTGCAATATTTCAGAAGAAAGATGGAGATATTCTATTAAAAAACTGGGCCATGTGGGTATTGAGCTTGCATCTTCTGCGTGCAACGGCGAAGAACCTAACCATCATGCCAGATAGGTAGGCTTTCCTACTCTCTTTGGAATTTTTTTTCCATAAAGAGGTCTTTTTCAAGGTGTCTGACTCCTCTCTCCTCTACTGTTCTCTATGTTGTTCTTTTCTGCTTGGCACAGGACTCTTCTCTTCTCTTCTCCACATATTGTTCTATTAATAGTTCATAGTGTCTCACTCCTCTCTCCTCAACGATACCCCCATGGTGTTCTATTGTTCATGGTGTCTGACTGTTGATTTATTTCTGTACCATTCTCTATTCTGTTCTATTATTCTCAGCCATTCCTTCTGTAGTCTTTAGGATTTTGTAATAATAATTGGCCTCAATTGTCCGTTCCCATCCTGTTCATTTTTGTAACAAGGACAAAACATTATCATTGTTCTCAGTATCCCTTCTGAAATCTTTAGAATTTTGTTACGTTTGGTCTGGCAGCTTTTTAAAAAGCCTTGATATTTCATCTTTGACTTTCCGTTTTGAGACTGTTCATTACATTGCAGCTACTTGGAAGTGAGATTGTTATCAACATGGTTTGTGTGTCACAGAAATCTTAGTCCTTTTATTGCATGTCATGTGGATTTGCCTGGAATGGCCTTTATTTTCTGTCGCTTTCCTGATTCAATCCCAGGACCTATTGAATGAGAGACGAACTCCGTAACCTCGCGGCAATGAGAGCCCCCACTTGTTCTCTGTAAACAAAAGTATGAATGATACACAATTTTTTCATTTTGAGAGAAAAAAATTATTCTCACAATTCTTATCATAAACTTATGGAGTGTAGGGGTTTTCCGGAACTGCCCAGATTTTGGCGCACATCGCATTTTGCAATGTAACTCTTCAAGGGAGGATCGTGAGCTTATCAATGTTTTGTATCTCTATCGATGGTAGGCTACTTTGATCATTTACAGTCAATTAAAATAATATGGTTACAGGAGCAAGGTGTGTGTAAATCTGATATTTTGGTCAAGTTTGATTTTTGTCCCAAAAGATTTCCTGGAAACACTCGTGATTTATGTCATAATATAGTGCTGGTTGACCGAAGGGAGCGTTTGATTACAATGTTGGTGCAAAACCTGTATTAACAATGTGTTGGGTTTTTTTGGTATGTTTGATACTGGCACACTGTTTTTTTAATTGAAAATAGTAATTTCAGTTGGGCACAGTTTGCGACTGCTACTATCAATGATGTTACCCACATGGTTATCTTACTCTTACTGACGTTCTGTTCAGATTGTACTCATTATGTCTCTCCTTGTTTTCTTATGGTCTTTTGTCTTTCCACAGTTTTATGTAGTGTTACTGCGCACACATATTGTACTTAGACTCAGACTACTCTTTTCATCTCATTGTTTTTTATTTTTAACATTAAAGTGATATTGATACATTACTACTTTCTACATGTTAATAATCTGAGGCGATTTACTTTATTGTTGAATCGATGTCACCTACACTGTTCTTGATACGATGAAGTATAAAAGTGGTTTATAATTTTATTTCATTTTCAGCTTCTCGCTCCTAAAGTTGTGGACGATAAAAAAAATAGTCCTGAGGTGATTGGTTGAAATCGAAACATTTGTCACCCACAGCAACCCTTCATTTTGTGAGTTCTGTTACAACTGAATTTCTATCTTTTGACTTTCCATTTCTCAAACAACACAATTATATCTTTTGGAAGACAAAAAAAAACATTCTCAGGTCTTAAGCAAGAGTAGAAAGGAGCACTGCATCATTTGTAAGAAAAGAAATGTGTTATGCATTACATGTATATTTCTGATGAGAAAAGAAATGTGTTATGCATTACATGTATATTTCTGATGAGAAAAGAAATGTGTGGTACATTACATGTATATTTCTGATGAGAAAAGAAATGTGTTGTACATTACATGTATATTTCTGATGAGAAAAGAAATGTGTATTATCTTGATGATGAGAAGAGAAAGGCGTATTGTGTCATTGGTGTGTAAAGAAACATGTGCTACATCATTGGCAAATGTGGAAATTCATATTATTACATTATTATAGAAAAGAGAAAGTGCATTTTGTCATTGGTGAGAAGAGAATGATCTGTTAATGTTAATAGTTATTGTGGAAGGAACTTCTGTTACCTTACTTTGTGTTCAGTGGCGTGACTCATGGAACTTTTCAAATGCTCCCTATTGTATTATATGAAAATGCTATTCATTTACACGTTGCACATACATGTATAATAAGGGTAGGCTACTGTTTTTGTGCATAATTTACTGTTGGCAAATCTGGGTAAATTTCAGATGTATGAACTCAGTTGTTAATATGTTGTTGAAGTCTAGTGAGGACTAAAGATGTAATATTTTTTGGGAGTTGGGGGGAGGGGGGGGGGGGAAGAAAGGAAGGGCCGGATATGAAATACAGTACACTCCTCAATTATAAACTTGTTTTTTGCAAAGGGTCAAGAAAAGAAAAGAAAAAGTAAGAATAGTCAGTGATACACTTTCTACCTGATTGGCCAGCTACTCTTTTTCTTTTTGTCCTTCATGGATCCAGCTAATTAACAACATTTTGACTTCATAAATCATAGCTATCGTCTGTTGTGAACCTTACTTCCCACTCTGACGCGTGATGTGTTTGCTGGTAGTGACAATTCGTTTTTGGTTGTGTGATCCACTCTAATTGTTGGTGTATTTGGAGGGTTCAAGTTTTTTTATGAAGCTTCTGTGTTTTAGGGCGGTATCAAAATAAATCTTGTGAAGATCTCCCTTTGGAATTATCTTTTTCCATTTTCATGTCAGTTGCATAGAGCATAGACAGGCTAGCCTCAGTAGCCTAAAGGCTCTATCTTTTTACGTTTTTCATTAATTTGGAATAGTTTGAGAGTATCCTCAGTGCTTCTCTTTTTTGTCTAGAGTACCACAATAATACTACATCTACAAATAATATAGAAGATTGTGCTCCATGACTGGATGCAAGAAAGAGTTTTTAATAAATTTTTACTTGACCAGTTTGGATTGGACACCTTTGATGTATTTCTTGTTTTGTACTTTTGTGTCGAGATTAAAAACTTCTGTCTGACGATGCTTTAACTTTTTTTGATATATTGTATGTCATGTCAGGGGTGTGGTGATACGGTGATACTTGCACTATACGTAACGCCATGTCTGCACTAAATGAGGAATATTCAAAACAGCATGCAGAAACTTGTCGTGGGAAAAGTCATAATAATTCAAGCCTAAGACTAATTTTAAGGCACTGGGCTGAAAGTTATAAGGTACAAAATTAAGAATTAATTAATTCAGACAAGACTTCAACGTCTTTACAGGTAACATAGATATCTGTGCTTACTGTGACTTCAAATTATAATGATAAAGAAGTTCTTTTTTATAACGTTCATATATCCTTTGAAATTAAGTACTCATCTTTTGTGATATTTCTGATTTTCCAAGCTCAAGCACATAACGATATTTAACAAGGTCAATAGATAGTGCTCAATGTTAAAAACAATCAGGAAACGACAAATGCAGTTTTTGGAACACATAAATAGACATAAGGGTCTGGAACATCTAGCTCTCAATGGCAAAATTGAGGGCAAGCTAGGCAGGGGAAGGTCCAGAACAACATACTTGGGGAACCTATACAAATGGGTAACATGGAAAGATCAGGGAAACGTGGCTTTTTTTAGAGCATCCGAGCAAAGGAATGAATGGAGAACCATGATCGCCGATGTCTGTCGCAGATCTGGCACTGGATGATAATGATGAATAGATAGTGTTTTCTCAGTGTGGAGACAGTATGCATAATGGAGACAGGCTGAAAGGAGAACTATTTAGTTGACATTTTGGATGTCCCAGTTGCGCCTGTTTGTGTGTGAACGGCTTGTTTGATTGAGTTCACTTAAATCTCTTCCACTATTGGTACAAAGCTTTAAGAATGCTGGAGAGTACATTAAAACTGTTGACGGGTGTATTGTGTATTTTCCTAATGTATTATAATTTGGTGCCCTATGCACAAGCAGAGTGCTGATGCAGGGTGACATTGTTGGGTTTTTTTTCATCTTTTTTGGGTGACTATTGTTACTTTGTGGGTGGTTGGTGGGTGTTCACATGTCGTTTGCTACTTCTTTCCTATCATCTTTATCTCTCCTCTTTTTTTTGTACTTTACTCTCTAGTAACACCTCCAATCTTCAGCGCTTATATTTTGGTCTATTTGTATTGCAATAAGTGCTGCAAAACTCTTCCTAATTTCTAACCTTAGGACTGTTGTAAATTCACTTTTTTAACTCTTCCTATGCCTGTAGTATTTCTGCAGTTATGCCAGAACTGTGTGTTGTAAATAGGATGAGTTAAAGGAAGTGTTCGGACAGGTCAGGTACAAGACTTGTTCTTCACAAATGAAATAAACATGTTGGTAAACATTCAAATGAAGGTAGTAAAATGAATTTCAGGAAGATGATGCCGGAAAATGAGTATATGTGAAGCAGCGTGGTGAAATCAGGCTCTCGTCAAAATAAGGAAAGTGAAGAAACTGGCATTTTTCTGCAGGTTTGGGAATTTTTATCAAATGTTTGGTTTTTGGCTCAACATTATCTTTCATGCCCATTTCTGTGTGGATTTT
Organism: Aplysia californica; assembly: GCF_000002075.1. Taxonomy (NCBI): domain Eukaryota; kingdom Metazoa; phylum Mollusca; class Gastropoda; order Aplysiida; family Aplysiidae; genus Aplysia; species Aplysia californica. The sequence continues at coordinate 669,521 of NW_004797281.1, read as the reverse complement.
ACTGAAAAGCTTTGATTAAAAGCATAATAGATGAAAATTTTTCAGTTTCCACAGACTGTTAAGACTATTTTCTTGCTAATTTTACCACTGAAACCAAGTGACTCCCACCTCCTTCAATCACCAATTTCTGGACTTCTGTCCGAGATAAATGGATATTTTTTCCATCAAAAGCAAGGTAAATGAATAGGCTTTAGGATGATACCAATAACTCCGTGTGCCCCAAAATTGGCGAGCGCCCGATTCCACCGCGTCATGATACATATGGAGAATGAGTTTGCTCATCCAAAGAGGGTCTGTTTTACAGGGTAGATGATACAATAGGCCTATTTACAATAAATTGTTACTTTAAACTGAATGAGTTAATGCTGTGTGTGTGGCCCTCGGCTGCAATTTGGAATCTCTGACATTTGTGATTTGTATTTTTTCTGTCTTAGTCATAATTTATTGTATTAGTACATGTATCTACTGTTTCTTATCCATGTCTAGATCAAAATGTACATACATATATAAAATAATATATATATTGGACATATGCACTTTTCAAGAGCTTTTTTCCTGCTTTGCCTTATTTTCAGTTGGAGAGAGATGTTGTTAATTTTGAAGTAAGAACTTTTACTCACTGTGTATTTTTTGTTGTTGATCTTATCATCAGTGTCACAAGCTATCTACTTAAGTTTGTTTGGGTACTTTTTTTCACCATAGACAAAAAAACTACCTGTAGTTTTGTTGTGTTCTTCCTATCAGAAATCATGAAAAGCAAGAAAATTGTAATCCTTGACCATAGCATTAAACTGAATTCTGGTGATGTTGAAAGTTGCATCTTTGATTGAGCTTTTGGAAGGGTATGAAAATTAAAAATTATCCAAATTTAGACTTAGATAGATTGCTTGCGACAGAGATAATATGTAATTACTTTCTATATGGCTCCGCAGTCCATGTGGCTACTCATTGTTAAACCATGCTGTTTTTGTACACTGGTTGAGCAACCCTCTATACTAATTCCTTCCCAGAACTGGGTAAGTTTAGTTTTTGTAAGAGTTTTACGGCAATTGCAACACAATAAGGTCATACATGTATAAATGCTGAAGATTAGTGGTGTTACAAGAGAGTACAAACACAAAAAAGCAGGAGGGGAGATAAAGATGATAGATGTTTGATAGAAAAGAAGATCTAGGTAAAAGCTGTATAAAATATCATCTTTTGTTTGCAGGTATTACTTTCACAGTGGTTGGTTTATGTTGCGTAAAGGTTTTGTGAATGTGATATCAGCAGATGAGGTTTTGTTCCATGTTTTTATAGTTTTCTTGGGGTTTTTTTTAAGACAGGGGTTGCTCTATCTGTGTATCAGCATGTCATTACTATCATCTTTGATGTTTTAAAATCATTATCATGGTCTTCATCGCCTTCTTCACCATCACCACATTACTCACGGTTACTTGTATCATTATGATCTTTTTGGTATGCGGATGTTTGAAGAGGATTCAATGGTAGGTTCTAGTTTGTTGGGGTTTTTGGTTGTTTGTTTGTTTGTTTTTGTAGGGGGGGGGTGGGGGGGGCTCGTGTTTTTAGTTTTTAATCAAATAATGATAGTGATATTAAAAATGTAAAATGGCATTAATGTAGCGTACATTCATGCAGTTTGTTGCATGCTTTTTGCATTTTACAACTATTATTCAATCTTTTCTTTGCCACAGTGGTTTCTGCCTATGTCTCTTTCACTTTTTCCCTTGCACTAAATGACAGTTATTGTGTCAATGCGCTTCTCTTTACTCAAAGAATCTGTTTTATATAATATAGAATAACCTAACCTGTTCAATCCAAAAATGACTAAAGTTATCCTCTTCATTTTATCGACATCATTAGCACTATCATCCATCATAGTCATCATCATCATTATCATCATCAACATCATTTTGCAGAAAAAGCAGAAGAGGGAAGGAGAGTCTTGACTAATCACCATCATAACCTGTTGTGGAGTCTTAGTATTTCAGAAGTTTTATGATATTATAAAAAAAAAGATGTTTAGCATTTCGCCCTTTTTGGGTTTCATCAGGAACATCATCATCATCATCATCAACATCATCATCATCATCATCATCATCATCATCATCATCATCATCATCATCATCATCATCATCGTCATCATCATTAACGTCATCATCATTATCATCCAGGCCATGACATCACATTCTATGTCCATGCCATTTGTTCAATATAATATTATCTATCATTTTCGCTTTTCTCTTTTTTTTCCAAAATTTTTTTTTTTTCTTCTTTCTGTCATTTTTGCAATCTCCATATTTCAAGCCAGTTATCGAGAGACATGGTCTCGATACCCAGCTTAAGCTGCCATTTATCTCAATCTCTTCTTACTTACAGCATAATATAATGGGACTATTTATACACAGTTTGTTTATGTGTTCACAATAAAAAGATTCTTTAATAAAAATACCTAGTAATGTGTTTTGTATCCTGTTTGGCAAGAGCAGCGGTCACCAAACTGTGGCCTACAAGGTTATTCTGTCTGGCCTACTCCTATATCACCATGCAAGAAAAAAGCAATTGAAAAGATTGTGTGTGTAGTGTTAACAGAAAACATACTACGGAATGTTCAGTTGATGAACCCTAATAACAGAGAAAACATAATACAGAATTTTCATCAAGGGATGAACCAAAAAAAAACCCCCAAAAAACCCCCAGAAAACATAAAACAGGATTCAAGTTCAAGGGATGAAGCATATTTACAGAAAACAATACAGGATGCTCATCAAAGGATGAATCCAAATAATAAAAGGCATAAAATAGGATGTCAAGGGATTAATCCAAAATTAAATAACAGAAAACATAAAATAGGATGTCCAGGGATGAATCCAAATAACCGAAAACAGAAAGTCTGAGGTCAAGGGATGAGTCCAAATAACAGAATAAGCAGAAATCGGGATGTTCAAGGGATGAATCCAAATAACAGAAAATATCATAAGGTCCTGCGGGTGTGCAGAACATAAGTTGATTGTTTTCATGTTAGTTCACAGCACGTCTTGGTTTTATTTTGCAAGTCAAAATGGCTGAAATAATTTTTAAAAGGCAAAGGTAAAAGATCAAGGGGAAGACCTCGTGGAACCTGGAGAAGAGTCACGGAAATTATGGATGTACAGAAAAGTGGGAAGACGTGGGGTGACATCAAGCGACTAGCCCAGGATAGGGAAAGGTGGAGAGTGTTTGTTCGTGGCCTATTTCCTGACCCAGGGTGAAAAAGGCAATGATGTGAAAGTAAAAAAAAAAAAAAAGTTTTAAAAGCATTAATTTTATTTTTTAAAACAACACGGTTATTAACATTTTTCGAAGGTTGTCAACGAACGCTTCATAGCGCCAAGGATGATATTGGCTAGGGTCCTCGGCCTACTTTCAACCCCTATAACCATACTCAGGCCATTAATTCATTCATCTCAGCCGATCTCATAGGCCTAGCGAGTTTTCAATGAATCTACGCAACACTATCAGCCCTGATCGACCCAACACCACGCAGGACTTATAGTGCTGTCCCCGTGGTTTTATGCACCCGCATAATTTTGCAAAATTTAATTTGATAATTTGTTGGTTATTTTCCTTTATCATTCTTTGTTAAACTTAACAGAATCGCATAATTTCACATTTTTGGGCTCAGTTTGCATAATTTCAGATTTTTTGGGGGGCATAAAACCGCGGGGACAGCTAGTGGCAGCCAGCAACGTCAAGGTGGGCCAGAGCTCAGCAATAAATCGTCGCTCGCCTCGACAAGGAAGAACCCAATTCCTGCTTCGACCCTGCCAATCCGGGCTGAGTGCAACATGTCGTTCCAGTTCCAGCTCTCAGATGGATACAGTCCTTTTATTAGTCAAGTTCATTACGAAGCTGCAGCTCAGCGCAGGACGGACACACTCGACACAACAGACTTCCCTTTGTGGAAATCGAACTCACATCTTCTTCGTTCAAAACCGCTGAGCCTTAACCTATGCACCACAGACTCGGGTTTGAGGTGGGGGGGGGGGGGGGTAGCATCATAATTTTTACGCCCGCATCGACAGCTTTTAGGTCACTTAGGCGGCGGCTGTTTCGACGTCACATGTACCAGCAGAAAGACGGAAAGTTCGATAAAAATTCATCAACACGAAATTCAACCTCACGTGTCCTGTGTGCAAGATCGAAACCATAAGTAACTGCTCACCCTGAAGTTCACAGGACGGCAGGTTATTTTTGACATGAAAGAGAGACAACCGAGGAATCGAAAAATAAAGAGACCCCCCCCCCTAAAAAAGCAACAAAAAAGAAACAAACGCCATTCTCCGATGATCCTCATGAAAGAGGGAAATATTAGCTGATATAATTGAACAACAACGAGAAACAAAGGGAGTGGGGCTGAATAGAGCGCATGAGAACGGAGGATGAGAGGATGTTGGAAGAGGACGATTTTTTACACACGGAGAGTTTGAGACTGCAAGATGAGCCTTCAGATGCGGCACGAGAGTGAGTGATGCGTAACTGTGCCTGTCTGTCTGTGAGTGTACGTGTGTTTGTTTGTGTGTTTGCTTGTTTGTGTGCCTGTGTGTGTGTGTGTGTGTGTGTGTGTGTGTGTGTGTGTGTTTGTGTGTTTGTGTGTGCGTACGCGTGTGTGGTTTGAGGATGGCACTTTTGGGTCCTAGCCTACTTATTTTCCCTCTGTTCTTTTCTGTCTATCAGTCTTGATTTTTATTGTAAGAACAAAATGGCCGTTAATATGTCTATATTATGTACCTCTCTTTTTTCAATCAATCAAGCACATAATGTTGTTGGGGGAAAACAGTCAGTTGTTAAGTTTATTCATGTACTTTATTCCTAAGTACTTGTCCATGACTTGTCTGTTGTGCTCATACATTGCTGTGATTCAAAGTTGAAACGAGGTGCAAAAAAAAAAAAGGGGGTGGGGTGGGGTGGAGGGGGTTAGACGTTACCACAAACTAAAAAGAGCACCAAAAAAATCGTTAAAAAAAAAATTATAATCCTCCCTTATATTAGTTCTATATTATGAGAGGTGCAGATAAGTGTATCTAGACCCACCGTGCCTCGGGGTTTGTTTTGTTTTTGTGTTGTATTTTCTGTTGTTGTTGTTGTTTTGTTGGGGTGTTGTTGGGTGTGGATTTTTTTGATTTTTTTTTTTGGGGGGGTGGGGGGTTTGGGGGGAAGGACTTTTTAAAAATATACACAAATGCGTTTTACGTCCCCATCGACACAATTTAGATAACTTAGTAAACGGGATTCAACCCTGCCTGTCAAGGCCAGCTCGGGATTAGATGGATACAACTCCCAGAACAAAGACCGAAAACCCTGCTGTACTCGATGAATATTCTCCATACATAGGAATCGAACTTAGTGGTCTTCTTCATGCGATGTCGAAGTGCCTACCAGCTACACCACAGACACCGTAGGGACAGCCTTTACCTCAAAGTAAAAAGAGCACTTTTTTTTCTCTTTAACGCTTTTATTGATTCTTGTATAGTCCTCCCTCAGTTCTATGAGGGGTGCGGGTACACCTAGACCCACAGTATCTCAGCGAGAAGCTGGGTCTTATTTCATATTATCAAACGTGTAATAATATCGTTCTTATATAATATCTCTCCTCCTTTTCTTTTGTATGTTCTTCTCTGGCAAAACCTCTAATCTTCGGCATTTAGGCCTACACGGTAACCTGACCTATATCTTGTTGCAAGTACCGTGAAACCCTTACTAAAACTAAACTGAAAAAACCCCCACCTCAGCAAGAAGCAACACTTCAGCTGGAGGAACATTACAGTGGAACATCAATGCACTTTGTTGGTACATACGAGTATATTATTATTATTAATTTTCTCTTCTTTAATTCTTCTTGAGGCATGGAGAACAGTATCACAACCCTAAAGCCCCGAATCAGTCTATTAGAGTCAAATTTATCGCTTAGGACGTTGAGTTCAATCCACACAAACATACAACCCCTTTGAAGTAAAACGATTTTATCTTTATTATATAGGCCTACAATATGTCATGTCATGATATTTTGTTTTCTCAGATGGACAATCCCCAGCCTTTTGCACTGATCCCAAATTGTTATCAGGTGCTAAAGAAAGTTTGCTTAGAATAAGACCAAACACACGCCCTCCCC
>NW_004797281.1:660329-661612 GCF_000002075.1 Aplysia californica | reverse complement strand
GAGAGAGAGAGAGAGAGAGAGAGAGAGAGTCAGGTTACATGCGACTAAATGAAAGGGTCTAGTAAAAAACAGGATAAGTCTATTCTTTGAGAAATTCAGTGAACTAACCCTTAACTTCCTACAGGACGTAACCCTTGAAATATCCCTCTGAAATCAGCCAAGTGAAAAACTCAACAAAGGCATGCACAGTCCATATTTTTATAACAACATATCAAGTTACCAACAAGCCAGGTTTGTCATAAATAAACGTTTAAGATGGCTAAGTCGAGGGGGGATTAACGTGACTGAGCCTGTTATCACTTGATTTATTAAAAAGTTTGACCACTGACAAAAGAAAACCCAAAATGTAATGTGTGTGGTTGGGGAAGGGGGTGGGGGTGGCACTGCCAGTTGGCTTTTCTTCTTCACTGGGTTTTTTTTCCTTTTTATTATTTTTTTTTCCTTAAATTTTTTTTATTTATCGTATGATCATGATCGTACCAAGCTATCTTCTTTTGATAAAACCAGCTTACGCCAAATCCTCCGAATCTCCTGGCCCGACAAGATTTCCAACACAGATTTTGTACGGAAATGTAGGCAATAAGAGGACATGACCACCATAATAACAAGGAGAAGATGGAGATGGATTGGGCATGGTCTGAGAAGAGAACCAGATTCTATTGTAAAGACTGCAGTCCACTGAACACCCAGAGGAGATCGCAAGAGGGGCGGACCCAAAGTGACCTTGAGACACACAGTAGAGTCTGAAATGAAGTCCTGGAACCATTTGTGATGGACGTTGAGTTGCTGCCCTTAAACGCCAGATGGCGTAACGGGTAGTAAGTAAGTATTTTATCTTATTGGTTTGTTGTTGTTTTTTTGTGTGTTTTTTTTTGGGGGGGGGGTTGAGGGGTTGTTTTGTTTGCTTGTTTGTTTGTTTGTTTGTTTGTTTGTTTGTTTGTTTGTTTTGTCTCTGTTTGTCTTTTTCCCTAGCACCGAAAGACAGAACAAAAAAGCATCACAACATGGACCCAGGTCACCACTATGACGGCAATGAACATAATTTCGAACAACTACTGGAAATGAGTGTTTGGGGATTTCCAAAAATAGGGTTAAGGGGGGGATTTACATGAAGCAAAAAAGGTAACTAAAGCGGAAATTAGATGTATGCCTTATAGGTTTTATGCACAAAGACCAAAATCTTTAGTTCTCTTGAAATTAAAATAAACAAACAAGATATCAAAGAATGTGCATTGAACATAATCCCCTCCCCCTCGTCGAGTAAATAAATAAATAAATAAATA
>NW_004797281.1:638909-656366 GCF_000002075.1 Aplysia californica | reverse complement strand
TATATATATAATTTAATCAGCTTTAGGGACACCTGAAAAGACATAAGGGTCTTGAACATCCAGCTCTCACTAGCAAAATGAAGGCAAGCGAGGCAGGGGTAGGCCCAGAACAACATACATGTACTTATGGAAACTAAACAAACGGGTAACAGGGAAAAATCAGGAAAACGTAGCTTTTTTTTTAGAGCATCTGAGCAAAGGAATGAATGGAGAACCATGATCGCTGATTTCTGTCGCAGATCTGGCACTGGATGGTGATATTTCCCCAGAATTGAGCTTAACCTTTATGTAGAAGCACCAAACTAGACGAGTTCAAGTTTAAATAAATATAAGATTCATAGCCTCCCACCAAACTGTAGAACATTTTTGTTCGATTTTAAAGGGAATGAACTGTTGAAAGCCCCGGTATTTAAAATGTTTCCATAAGGGGTCACGCTTGATTTATTGCTGCATAATGACCTTTTTGTTGCTTTTATGAACCGCTTAAGTTTACCTGTGGAGAATAAAAGATTTTGCCGCGCAGGTTCGAGTCTCAAAAAGATCCTGACAAATGTCTTTAAAATAGATATCGAATGCCTTGCTGGAAGAAGTACAATTTATTGGAAAAAGATATCCCGAAATATTTGTATAGTCTTTGAAGTTATACAAATCGGCATTGAAAGTTGACGGTCTTTGAGCCTTTTTTTTTGTTGTTCTCATGAAAAGGAAAACATACATTATTATATCGTCTTCCTTTAGAAGGTTATTTTGGTAACTTCTGAATATTAAAGACCTTTTGGAAATTCACTCTGAAAGCTTGAAGGGTTCTTTTTAAAAAGCTTTTCTTATTCTTTTTGCTATGTCACTTTCATCATGGAATTATTCAGAAGTTTTACGGGTAAATCTGCGCGCGCACACACATACACACATACACACACATACACACACACACACACACACACACACACACACACACATACACACACACATGCGCACGCACACTCTCATACACACAAACACACTTACACACATACACATACATATTTAGGTTCAAACATACATAAATAGAGACATATACACTGAGATATATAAACAAACACATACTTGAGCGCAGATACACGCTTTGTAACCAGGATATTAACCATTTTTGTAATGACCGCATGCAATTCTAGAGTTAGTATAAAAGTTTATTTAGCTGAGCTGTACAATATTTCAGGATACATTTCTTTACAAGTCAAGTATGAACCTGTTTCCAAACGGGTGCTATGCATTTATTACAGAATACGACTAACTAAAATCAGTTGTAATGGGTAAAATGATTAACAGTTTGCGACCTATAAGTTCAATAACCGAAATTTGAAAAGTGAAACGTCACCATCATGGCAAGAGAACAAACTATAATATAATATGAAATTTAGCATCAAAACGTATTATTATTTAACGACACTTGTATAATTGCACTCCAGTTAAAATCGTGTCCTTTCCTCTCATTTCTCACTTGTGTTTTTGGTGGGACGGTTTGGCGCTTCACCTTCGTAGACAGGATCCGAGGCGTCAATTCGATTCTCCTGTGAGGAGAATTTTTATATCTTCAAGTTTCCTCCTTTTTCTTTTGGGAAGTTTCATCCCAATCACCCCAGTTTCGCCCTGACAGGCAGCCAGCCACCCAAACGTTCTAAAACTTGTCGATGTGGGCGTAAACCTCTATAATCACATTTTTTTTGTTCCTTTCGCTGCCCTAGAATTACAAAGTCAAAGTTCTCTCTGCTCAGTACCTAGTTTTGAGAAATGTGACGTAAAAATGTGAGTTTCACAATATTTCAAGCTTTTTTTAATGCAATTCTTTGAATATCCTGGTAACGACCCAGAATATTCTAACGATGTTGATGGATCAGGTATACAATATTATGTTCTCTGACATCGTGGTCATAAATAATTGAAAACGGCCAGAAATGTCAAATAGTACTTTGTAATTCTGACTTAGCGATATCTCACAAAGAAACAAAATTCTACAGAAAGAATCTGATCTGAAATAATGTTCATTTTTTAAAATTTCCTACAGGTGCGTTACAAGCTTTAAAAGAACAACTGTGACCATGTATTAGGCAAACCACTCCACTGCAGGCCCAAGCATACGTCACTTATGTGCCCTCTTTGCAGGACGGAACTTTGCACAGGAATGAAGCAGTTCAGAACTCACTAGTCTGAGTGCTATGGAAATGAGATAGTTTCCGTAAACCTTCAAGAAGGATTAGTCTATTAGCCTACATCGTTCAGAAAGTTAAAGATAAAAATCTACATCCAGTCATATATTGGAAATCGGCGTTCCTCGTGTAATTCATTATTTGAGAGATAGATAGAATTACCTCCTCTAAAGGGAACTAATTGTGTTCAAAATGACGTAAACTTATGATAGGGGTGTAAAATCCAAAACTGAGCGATTGCTGCTGGCCGGAGTGAGCAACCTAGGTAGCAGTGACGTCAGTGTGTGCTGTTTTCGGAATGACGGGCTCAAGTCGCACAAAGTCGGCTCCGTCGTATCGAGCCCTCGGTACTCGGTCACCGGCCTGCGCCTCGCACGAGAATGCCGAGTACGAATACAGTTTTGTCAAAGCCATCGTGGACGCCATGACGTCAGAGCCTGCGGAGCGGCCCACGCCACGCCCCCAAGCCCTCCCATCCACCGTGTGGCCGCCTATGTATCTCAGCCACAACCCTGGATCCCCGCCCATACGTCAACCAGAAGCTCCGCCCATTTACTCCAAATTTAAGCGACGTCAGCAAGACAACAGATCCTATTCTATTCTCCCAACACCAGCCTACAAGCAACCAAGAGACTCTCTTTTTCCCCCTCAACATACTCCTCTCCTACCTCGCAGAATGAATCAGGTTGTTTTCGAAGGCAAGTCAGTCTTAACCACGGATGTGGGGTTGGCTAGCAAGCGAAGACAGGGACAATTTTTCTTTAACGGCCCAACTCTCAGATTGGGTAGAAACGCTGAAAACAAAACGACGGTTTTACCTATGACGTCACTCTCGCACACACCCCTGCAACTTAACGGTGATGGAAAACAGGTACTGTCTTCGAACGTCTCAAAGAGTCTGAACAATTACCAGGGTATCGTGACTTTTGGCATGAGGAAGGCAGAAACAAAGACACAACCACAGAGTTCCCTACCGCAAAGTCACAAAGATCAAACCCCTCGCTATGACCCAGTTATCGACCAAAGCGACAAACTGGCACTCATAACCCAAACAGGGGTCGCAGACGAGGAAAAGGTCACGAAATACCGCTTCCGAATCCGGTCTCCCAGTAGCTCGGGAACGCCCCCTCGACCATCTACGTCACCGGAAGCTCGTCATAAAATGCAGAACAAGCTCCTCAACCGCAGAAGCGAGGTCAGCAGTGTGTTGAAAAAGACAGAAAAAAACAATCCTCAGCTTATATCTATCGACGCTACACCCATGATCGCAAAGCCAAAAGGAGTTGAGAGTGTTGGTACTCTGTCTTTAGGGACGCCCAGGGTAACAGGAGAACAAGAAGGCCGGACTATGCTGACCAAGACACCGGGCAGTCTGACCCTAAGCGTTTTCCTTCCACGGGAGAGCTCAGACTCAGCGAGAATGTGCACCAGACAATCGGACACCGACGCCAAAACGAGGCAACTTGAGAGAGGAGGGAAGACACCGACAATGGACAAGCCAAAAGTCACAAATTCTGTTGTGAAAAACGTTACTAATGAAGTTTGTGTTCTTGATGACAACGTCAAACAAACCTTACCTCCTACAACATACCCCCGTCACGTTTCAGAAACCGCGATTATAAATGAAGTCAGAGAAGCAAATGACGTCACAAAGGGTGTGTTCAAATCGGACATTGGTGGTTCGTTTGACCACAAGACGGACCTGAGAAGGGCAATCCACTGCGAGCTGTTTGGGCCAGACCTATGCGGAGACTGTCAGAAGGTCCATGAAAAGGAAGAAATTACCAACTGGCAGGAGAGTAACTACCCTAAGGTCACGGGAGGTAACTGTACTTCCATATTTCACACGTTTTGCCTCAATCTTGTTTTGCTTATGTTTGGTTTGTGTTGTTGTTGTTGTTGTTGTTGTTGTTGTTGTTGTTGTTGTTGTTGCTTGTGTACCATTTAAATAATAATATTTTGCCGAGGAGAACCTGTGGACAGAGAAATACAGTAGAAGTGGGAAAGCCAGGATTGCCTGTTTTCGATCTTTGGCACTCGGAAAACAATTGATTAAACTAATCAATCAGTGAATAGATATATCCTTCCATCCATCCATCCATCCATCCATCTATCCATCCATCCATCCATCTATCCATCCATCCATCCATCCATCTATTAATCAATCTATCAATCCATCAATCAACCAATCAATATCAATCCATCCATCTATCCATCCATGTACAAATCATTCAAGCAAGGGTTTGCTCCAGGTAATCTGTGTCGGGGATGCTATTTGGAGGAGGCTGTTAATAATTATTATCACAACACAGGAACAAGAAGGGCTTACACTCTCTCCTCTCTTTCCGTCTTTCGTTCTCTTCTCTCTTCTTGCCCTTCGCTCTCTCTTCTCTTCTCGTCTTTCACTCTCTCCTCTTTTTTCGCCTTTCGGGTGGCTTCTTGTGCAATCTGATGGTTTTTGTATAAGTCTAACGCCTTAGCAAATTATACAAACTGATCATTTTGAAAGCTGGCCACATTAGATAGTCCACATGTATTTTAAAAAAAAATAAATGACGTATCTTGTTGTTGATGCTGTTGTTATTTCTGTTGTTGTTGTTGTTTTTGTTGTTGTTGTTGTCGTTACTGTCGTTACTGTTGTTGTTGTTGTTGTTGTTGTAACCGCTGTTTTTGCTTAAATTTGTTTCTACTGTTGTTGTTTTCAATGCTGTTCTGAGTTGGAGTGAGGTGGGGGAGGTCGTATTGTCCCTGTTTTTTTTAAATCTGAGTTGTTTAAGAATTTGTTATTTTTGGCGGGGTAGTGGGGGCAGGGAGTAGGGAATTTCTTTCTAAGGGACGGTTGGTGGGTGTTTTTGTTATGTTTTGTACTGCAGCATTTATACCCTGTTGCTTTTCGTAAATTCAGGGCAAACCTGTCTCGTGGCAAACCAGAAAGCGAACCAATCTCAAGCCCTCCCCAGCAGCGGTCGTCAGCCTCAAGTGTCCATCACGTCCAACCAGCTTCTGGTGGCCTCATCACTTCCGAAACCTGTACGTCCACAAGACATCGAATCAGGATCTTCACCCGCACCATGTGCTGATCACCTTGATAAACAGACATGGCGTCTGTCCAACACCCAGAGGCAGGGAGAGGTTAAGGAGCGAAAGTGGGATACTTTTGTCTCTCCGACTCCCAAGTCAAAACACCAGGCGATAAGTATGTTACAGCAGTGAGAAAGGCGGCGTTAGATTCACTGTAATAAAATATAGTTGTAGACTAGAAGTTTTATGCCCCCATCGACACTATTTAGTTCATTCAGAGAGTGGGTTAATTCCATCATGGCATCAAACTGAGCTGCTAGTGACACGGCGGTTCAGCAGACAGACGGGAAAAAAACGAAATATAGAAATTCTCTCTCAACAGGAATCGGAATCACGTCTTCTGCATGCAACAGCATAAAGAGCCTCACCACTACATCATCACAGACGTCAGGTGGGATGCGCTGTTTACCCAGTAAGTTGGTGTCTTGCTGGACTGCTTAGGACAACGCCATTGGCTCGCATTCCCCTGTGATATATCGTCGGTCAGCTGTTTACATGTCATTATGAATCGAAAAATTTTGGTGAATTTTTTTAAAGTGTGGTTTCTTAAACTGTGGTATTGGTTGCATGTGTTCAAGAAATAAAAAAATATCGTGTTGAAATTCCAATTCTAAAAGTTGAAAAAAGGCCAGCAAGAAGAGGATGTATATTGTAGGTGGTACACTTTTTAAAAGAAATTTTAAAACTATCATTTCTCTATCATGAAAAAACTTTCTTTCTGGCCTCAGAACAATTAAATAGCTTGTCGACGATATTTTCTGTTCTAATGCTTATTTGGGTAGGTTCATATGGCTCTTCAGCCACTTAGCCTCGAGGTCCAACTGAAGTTATGCCTCTCAAACAGCTTGTTGTCATGAATGGCAGTCTTCGAGTGAAACAAGTGTCCTTGATTCGGAATGTGACAGATTTATGATCGGTGCTTTGTGGGTGGTGGTCACTGTGGCCAGGCAACTGGGCCGATTTCTGTGTGTGGTTCGTCTGGAGTGTGTCCACCGAGGAAGACTACAAAATTGTGTGTCACCGCCCCCCTCCGCCAAACATACGTGCCCGCGCGAGCCCAAGCACGCACGCTCGCAAACACACACACACACACACACACACACACACACACACACACACACACACACATACACCCACCCACACACACGCACGCACACAAACATACACACACACACACACACACACACATACATACATACACACACATACAGTCACGCACAGAGAGAGAGAGAGGGAGAGAGAGAGAGAGAGAGAGAGAGAGAGAGAGAGAGAGAGAGAGAGAGAGCGAGAGAGGGGGGGGGAAGAGAGCGTATTTGTGTAAGTGTTTGTTTGTGTGAGAGAAAGAGAGAGAGAGAGAGAGAGAGAGTGTGTGTGTGTGTGTGTGTGTGTGTGTGTGTGTGTGTGTGGTTGTGTGTGTGTGTGTGTGTGTGTGTGTGTGTGTGTGTGTGTGTATGAGAGAGAGACAGAGAGAGAGAGAAGAGAGAGAGGGAGAGAGAGAGAGAGAGAGAGAGAGAGAGATAGCCAGAGAGAGATAAAGAGAGAGAGAGAGGAGAGAGAGAACCAAATGAAGGCAAAGGGATGGGAGGTACAGCATTCACTAGACTAAAGCGGTTCTAGAGTTTTGTCCTTCATTTGGCTGCCCATTGTGAGCACAATTTGTAGCGAAGTTTTTATAAAGGGCAAAGAGAGGTGACCATGACAGTGAAGAATCTATAAAATTATTATACTTCAAATGTATGACAAAAATAGCACTACACCAGGGCATGGCACAAAAAGAGTGTGAACCATTCTGCAGTTTTCCAACATTGCCTAGTTGTACGCGGGGAGAAAAACAATTCTTCAACTTCAAGTATTAAAGGCTGTGATTGATCTCAATATATATATTTGATATGTTTATGTGTATATATATATATATTTATCCTATATATGTATGTATTTCACTATATAGATCTATCTCTTTGTTTTTTTAATTGAGAACATTCGAGTTTGGGTCTCAAGTATACTGTGCCATACAATGAAAGATATCACATGCTCAATTGTTACACAAGAACCGACCTTCCGTATTCACAAAATACTTTATGATTAATCGTAAATTGCTGCAATTTGAAATATACCATATAATAATTATTTGTCTGATGGTTTATGCACAACGCTGAAATTCTTCTTTAATGATAATTTGCAATATACTGTGCTGTTGAAAGGCTTCAGCTTTTTTTTTTTTTCTCTTAAAATCAATCATGATATTATCTCAGTCATCACCAACGATGTCAGTCCATGCAATTTGTTCATCATAATGTCTTACATGTGTGTGGTATTTCTAAGTATTAACCCTTCCAGCCCCATGCGCGTATATTTTAAGCAGCGCTTGTACCCCCCCCCCCCAAAAAAATTGTCCCAAGAGCGTATATTGTTTTGGGGGTATCGAATTTAAGCATTTTTATAAATTAGCGAACCTAGTTAAACTTTAATTTTCATTATATTTGTTCATTCACCTTTAAACATTGTTATATGTTACTATCTAAACCTCATTACAAAGATACTACATCCCTTTTTAGAAAGCATGCCTCTTTTTCAGAAATACTGCTGTATTGGCTGGGACTGGGGTTAGGGAGTGTACAAAAATTGCTGGGACTGGAAGGGTTAAAAGGGTGAACCATTAGTTCAGTTGACATCACGCTGGACTATTGTGCGGATGCCCTTGGTTCGAATCGTCAATGGGGGTGTTGTACAATATGAGCTCATGGTTTGGTCGGTCAGCTCCTTTTGGAGCCCAATCTCCTAGATAACCTTTCTTTTACCCAACTGTGATCATCATCATCATCATCATCATCATCATCATCATCATCATCATCATCATCATTTTGATTTGTTGTCCCTTTTTCTTCCTTTCTCGCCAAAGTCTACGACTTTGATAGTTTTGAGAATAACTACATGTACACGTCTGGTGTATAGCTCTATTGAGATTATTGTATAGACATTTTATATAATAGATACATAAGTGTATACATCATATTTATACATTGGTGTGAGAACTTCACCAATGCTGTATTATTTCACAAGTCAAGTTCTTCAGCTCAATAAATTAGACTGTCAGCATGACAGAAATCATTATAATAGTTATATTTTATGCTTTTATTTTATTTTTTGACGGACAGCTTTGTTTGAGTGTTGACAGGACGCTTTTGAAGAGCAACTGTGGTGTAGTTCTCCGCCGTCGCACGCAGAAGACCCGAGTTCGATTCCAGTGTGGGGGGGGGGGGGTTCATCGAGTATTCTGGATGTTTTACCGAGACATTGTATCCCTCTCAGCCTAGGTTAGCCCTTGCGCGACCCCTAAGTGAACTAAATTGTGTTGATGGGGGAGTAAAACACATACATTTAAAAACGTGACACTTGATTTAAGCCTGTAATTAAGCTGTCATTTCAGAAATCAGGATATTGTTACGAACATTTTTTTGTTCTTTTCACACACACACACACACACACACACACACACACACACACACACACACACACACACATACACACACACACACACGCGCGCGCGTGCACACGCACACACACTCACGCAAACACGCGTACACACATACACATACATACCCACAGAGAGCGAGAGAGAGAGAGAGAGAGAGAGAGAGAGAGAGAGAGAGAGAGACTTTGAATCAAATAACTTTCTATAGAATAACTTCAAGAGTCGTAAATTAAATGAAATGTATGTTTTGTGTACTACAAACTAAATAAAATCTAAACAGGCAAGTAAAGAAACAAACATTTCAAAACATATATGTGAGGCAGCGCAGTGGAATCAGGCTGTCGTCAAAATAATCAAAATGAAGAAACTTGCATTTTTCCGCAGGTTTGTGAATTTTTATCAAATTTTTGTTTTTTGGCTCAACACCTTTCATGCCCATTAAAGAACTCATTTCTGTGAGGATATTTCTGAAAAACGTTGATGAAAAGCACAAAAAAATGTAAGTTTTCAGTTACCACGAACTCTTTAAGCTAATGAAATAACTAATCTTTAGAGGCCATTTTCTTACTAATTTTTCCTCTGAAAACAGATGAACCCCACCTCATTTATTCGCAAATATCTCGACCTGTATTCAAGAAAATTGGGTATTTTTTTCATCTGAATTAAGACAAGTGAACAAGCTTTAAGATGATACCAATAACTCTACATGCCCAAAAATTGACGAGAGCCTGATTCCACCACGCTGCCTCACATATGAGTATTTCTTTTTTGCATGTATGCACGCACACAAAGCAATACAACTAATCTCTTGGGTGGATCTAATCTATTGAAACGTAGTACAAAGAACAGAGTCCAGTAAATTTTAAAAATAAATTCACAGCGTTGCTCACAAAAGTAGATACAGACAAATTCCTTCGACAACACACCAAGACCAAACTTCTGGGTCAACTAATTTACTGGCCAACACCTTATTGTGATATCAGAATCACAAGTCCAACAAAAGAAGTATCTCTCGATATATTCGTCTTTGCTATAAATCTAATAAATGGTGAGCCAATATTTTTCTTCTTCAGAAATACCATAGAATATAATTAAGGACAAGACAGAGAGCGATGGAAATGAACAGTACAACATCAAATAAAGCACGAAAAAAATACGAAAGAAAACAAGAATGACAAACATCACGAAACTTTACACTCCAAAAAAACTTGAAATGGGCTTCGATGGAATGAAGGAAACATAATAATTATATATGTATATATATATATGTATGTATGTATGTATATATATATATATAAAGAGAGAGAGGGTTAGAGAGAGAGAAAGAGAGAGAGAGAGAGAGAGAGAGAGAGAGAGAGAGAGAGAGAGAGAGAGATTCGCAGAATCAGTATGTGTAGACCAAGAAGAGGAAAACGATCAAGACGGAGACCAGCAAGAATGTGGCAAGATGGCATCAAAAAGCGAACGGGTACAAACTGGAAGCGGAGAACAGCAGAATAAATAGAGTGTAGGACATTGTTTGAGGGCTACATCCTGCAGAGGACAAACAACGCCTAGGTTCAAATTCAAAGTCCAAGGTTGATCTTTTTCTATTAGCCAACTCGTGCTACCTTGTTCATTCGGAGCGTAGTTTTCCAAGAAGCCTCTCTATAAGCAGCTCTTTCCAACACCACGCGTTTAGCCTCGTTGGATCTTGTCTCCAGTCGCTTACATGGATTCCATTTTCTTTCGGAACGTTTTCTGCTACGTTTTCCAAAACGACATTGATTGTTTTGTTGTTGCTGTAGTTTTTTAACGTCTGGGTACTAAATATTGTCATAATGAATTAACTAAACGTATTTTTATATATAATGCTTGTGCTATGTAACAGAAAGTACAGGGTCTTGCTTAGACTATTTTCCTGAACATATTTGAAGCGATTTTTTCTTAAATTGGAATGCACAAAGTAAGCTATATGACTTCATGATGTAGTTGGCACTGTAAAACACCAACTCACAATCTAAAAGCAGTCACACAGAAGATCGTTGTAAGACACCGTCTTGTCCTCTAAAGTCCCTTTCATCTCATAGATAGTAAAACTTGAAATGGAGATAAAGAAACGAATTCAGGATTTCCCAACTTCAACAACCACTTTACCAATGTTTTTTCGCGAGAAAAGATGATCAACAGCATCTGCAACTTTCTCCAAGCCAACGAAAGGGCCAGACGGGACGTTTTTGCCCATGTCTGTGGACGCTTTGATTTTTCCCTCCTTCAGCAGTTTCATCAAAGTGTCCATGTGGCGCTGGAGGTCCCCCATGTAGGCACCTAGGACCATGCCTCTTATGCTGGCTGCTTTGAACATCAAGGTCAAAGGAATACAAATATCCGATGATTTTGATGCGAGTGCTAGTCCCTGAAAAGATCTCACGTTGTCGTCATCCTTGTAAGCGGAAACCTGTCCAATGACAATGAGACGACCGAACTGAGCCAGACTTTTTAGCGCAGCATCAAACATTTCTTTTCCGACACACTCGTAGACAACGTCTACCCCTCTCGGATACTCTTTGCTCAGCACCTGATTGAGGTCTTCTTCCGTGTATTTAACCACACGGTCACATCCGAGACCTTTCAGGAATTTAGCCTTAGCGTCATCAGAGCAAGTGCCTATCACATGACACCCTGCCAGTTTGGCCAGTTGTACGGCGTATTGTCCAGTCCCGCCGGCAGCCGCGGTCACCAGAACCGTCTTGCCAGGCTTCAGATCCGCTTCCTTCTCCAGAGCAACGGAAGCAGTCAAGCCGCTGACGAACAAAGCTAAGAATTCTGCACTGGCAGACGGCAAGAGTATTGACGTCATATCGTCTCCAACTGCGTACTCTGCAAACGCACCAGATGGCAAACACGCTACATACTGTCCGACCTTGAACTTGGAACTATCTCCTACTTTCACAACTTCCCCCACAGCCTCCATACCAGCGACGAATGGGAGTTTTAAGTCAGAGGAGGAATACGAATGGCGGCCGGCACTTTTGTTGACGTCTGTGGCGTTTATACCAACATATCTGGTCTTGATCAAAAACTGTTGCTTTCCCGGGCTGGGCACTGGTCCTGAGGCGATCTGCGTGATCTCGTGAAAGTCTGTGACCAATTTCTTCACTTCAACTTGTTTCTGAGTAGCTGGGAGGGCTGCCATTGTGGTAGCTTCCTTCAGTATGCGGACCACCGTATGGGGAAGAGAAGCGAAGTACGGTATGTCAATGTTATAATAAATGGCTATATAAAGGCTACATAAAGGTTTTGAACATCGTGTTTTCACTGAGGAAAAACAAACAGAAGGAAAACGAGACAGTGGTCGACCCAGAACAACTTACTGCTAAATCATGAATAGAAAAGTGACGCGGAAAGGTCAGCGCAACAGCATTATTATAATAAATACACGTAGGTTTTTGAAGAGTATCGGAACAAAGAAATGAACGGAGAACCTTGAACGCCGAAGTCTGTTTCAAGCGTGGCTCTTTGTGAAGATGAATAGCCTTACGAAATCCTACAAAGGCCTGGTGCAGAAGTAAAGTTTAGTTCGAACAGTACAGATGATGCAGCTCTTTTTGAAGGCGTATGCAGTGTGCGTGCGTGCGTGCGTGCGTTCGTGCGTGCGTGTGTATATATATATATATATATATATATATATATATATATATATATATATATATATGTGTGTGTGTGTGTGTGTGTGTGTGTGTGTGTGTGTGTATGTGTGTGATATATGCATGTATAGACTACGTCGTCATTAATAGTACACATGGGCGAAAATCAGAGACCACATTGTATGTTAGGCCTAGCAAAATAATGAAAAATGTTATCTATTCGTAACTACATGTATTTCTCTAGATTAAACTAGAAGGCAGTTTTATTTGTGAAAAATGAATCTGCGTCAAGTCACTCGTACAATGACCCCTTGTGTATCTCTTTTCTTTTGCGTTTCATGGGGGAGAGGGCATACCAATACGAAGTAATATTGCATTATTTTCTTACAGGGAGAAAGCAAAACACATGTAGGCTACCATCTGTCCGTTTTAAATGTCAAACCAGTTCATACCTTTTTCGAAAAACAAATAAACAATTATCCCCACGAAGTATAACAACAACAACATGAAACAAATTTTTATCACAACAGGTATTCGTTATGATATCTTAAGGAGTCTTTACTTGTGAAATTAGACTTGCATCGTT
The DNA here is from genome assembly GCF_000002075.1 of Aplysia californica. Taxonomy (NCBI): domain Eukaryota; kingdom Metazoa; phylum Mollusca; class Gastropoda; order Aplysiida; family Aplysiidae; genus Aplysia; species Aplysia californica. Next base: position 643,418 of record NW_004797281.1, on the reverse strand, counting down.
AAGTATAGCATGGGTTTTACGCTTTTACGCCCCGCCTACCGATATAAGATTAGTTCATAGGCAGGATGCATTCTAAGTCATAAAAGGATGAAAATAATAATAATAATAATAATAATAATAATAATAATAATAACAATAATAATAATAATAATAATAATAATAATAATAATAATAATAATAATAATAATAATAATAGTAATAATAATAATAATAATTATTATTATTATTATTATTATTATTATTATTATTATAATTATAATTTTTGTTAAATACCATTTATATAGCGCATTTCATTTTCTAAAAAAATTAATGCTCTATGCGCCTGTCACACCTTAAAAATTATTGGTCATGTGTGTACGTAAAACATCGCATTATGCGTATTATACAATATGGTCGCTTTTAAGCACAAAAGGGCTATCCCAAAAATGCTCTTTTGTGAAAATCGAAGCTAACGTTTCTGCCCATTGTTCAGTTTCTTTAAAAGACAAGTAGAGTTTTCTCTATAAACAAACAAATATACACACCAATGAAACCAAACGTCTCCTATAGGTAGGACAATGCCCACTTTTGGGGTAGATCAAGATTTCTATAAATCCCCGAAATCTGGGTTAGCCCACTTGTCCTTAAAAGCGACCATATTATGTACGTATTAAAATTTCCAAGCGAAAAATAGTGACGCAGTGAGCCTGGCAATGCGTTCGCTAAAAATATAGAATGCGATAAAAACTCACGAAAGGTCACAAAAAAACTGAAACTCGAATAACTAGAAACATTCAATAAAAACATTTGTTCTCTACAAATAGAAAAACATTCCGTTCTCTCTCTCTCTCTCTCTCTCTCTCTCTCTCTCTCTCTCTCTCTCTCTCTCTCTCTCTCTCTCTTTCTTTCTCTCTCTCTCTCTCATCTCTCTCTCTCTCTTCCTCTCTCCTTCTCTCTCTCTCTCTCTCTCTCTCTCTCTCTCTCTTTTTTTTTTTTCAGTCCCACAGTCGGGCATGCACATGCATGTATAACAAAAGTTCATCTTTTTGACAGGTATGCATTTGTGAATAAGAAATTCTTGAGCTGTTTTTGGAAAATGCGAATAGTAAAGACACTCCTTTTTTCATAAATAAGGGAGTTCGTTCCATACATATAGGGACCAAAGAATAAAAAGGAACGCTTGCCGTATGTTTAATAATTTTGTTTCGGGGTTCTAAGTGGTTGATTTAAGTCTAAGGGCTCTGTGAGGATGATATAATTCCAGGATTTCTTTTAGATAAATAGGTTCAGTATCATTTATACATTTAAAATAGAAAACGGCAGTTTTGTATTTGATCCTTTCTTTTACTGGCAGCCAGTGTAGTTTTTCCAGAATTGATGTTACGTGCGCTGGTTTCTTTTGTTTCATTATCAATTTTGCTGCTTGATTTTGGAGCACTTGTAACTTAAATATTTTTCCAGCCGTCAAATCAGATAGAATAGCTTTACAGTAATCTAATTTTGATAAAACCAGTGTTGTTACTAATGTCTTGGCTGCTGCTTTGGTTAAATAATTTCGTACTCTGCCGATTTTTGTCTGCTGTAAATAGATACTTTTGCTTAGCTGGCTAATTTGGAAGGACAGAGACATACCATTGTCCAACTGAACCCCTCGATTTTAAGACTTCTATTTGAACGAATGGTAAGATAATTGATAGCAATTTGTAGTACAGGGAGATTTCTAATGGCTTTTAAATTGTATTTCCATTCGACATTATTTCCGTCTTGTCAGCATTCAGTTTCAGTGTATTACTGGTCATCCAGATTTTTAATTCTCGAATACATTGCTCTGTAGGGTCGATTAAAAGCGATATTTTTTCGAAATCAATTTTTCCAAATCAATAGACATACAGAAGTCAAAATATACATGTAGAAGTTATAGTAACTTCAGGTTGTATAGGCCTACTCACCTGGAGACTGGATCCGGGATGCTTGCGTGAAGGCTTGTCGCTGTCGAGAAGAACTCTTTGGAAAGACTCTTAAGTCTACAGGGGTACTCTCCTCACTTCACTGAGCTCTAATTATTTGTGCGCTCCTGTAAACCTTCTAAAGAAAAACCTGGGCGTGTTTGGGTGTTTTCTCAAACTTACAGACAGCCGGACTCCAAGCCAGGACTTAATCAGAGCTTCAAAAGGCACGAGACACTTGTCGAATTCTCTCCAGTGGGAAGTTTGACTTAGTAAATTCAACGTTATAGCATGAGGGGAAAGTCTTCTCATTTGTTAAAAAATTATTTTATTTTTTAAATTTAATTTAATTTCTTTTTGTGTGTGTGTGTGTGTGGGGGGGGGGGCATTTTCATAACAAATTCGGAAAAGGCTCCCTGTTAATCTTCCTTTTCATATTCCTTTGAAACCTGGCTTACAGTCTCTCCTAGTCCAGGCTTTTTACCCAATGAATACTGTAGAAAGCTTAATCAAATCAACTCATCTTCGATTTGCTTGTTCTTCATGAGGTGCAAACGCTCCCATTTTAAATTGGCCCAATTTGATTAAATTATCCCCAAAAAATTTAAAAACCTTTCATTTTCCAGATCTCAAGCGGATTTGATGAAAACTTAGGCCAATCAGAAGATCATTACGTATATATGCCACATTATATTGTAGGGTTAGATCTTTTTCTTGCCTGCTCAAGGAATGCAATAGACCTTACTGGAATTCCCATGGAATCATAATATTATGCTCACTCGTTCGGAAATATTGTGTAAGCATATTTTGTAAAAAGACAGCTACAGTTACTACATTTTTTTTTTTTATCATTTTGAACCGTTCTATCCATCGCATGAATTAGATGTTTGGTATCAAACCCATGATTGACTTATTGGGGGGGGAGGGGGGGGGGAGGGTTGTTTGTTGTTTCTTTTGCTTGTTTGCTGGGGTTTGTTGGGGTTGGGTTTTTTTGGTTTTGTTTTGTTTTTGTTTTGTTTTGTTTTCTGTTGTTGTTGTTTGTTTGTTTTTGTTGCTGTTCTTTTGAAAGTTTTTTTTGTTTTGGGTGTGGGGGTTTCTTGTAGGTTTGTTTGGGGCTTTTTTGGTGGTTATTTCACCTCCAAATTTCTAAAATAAAGGTTTTATTTTTAATGACTGATTTTATCAAGTCTAGCCATTGGTTTAACAGAATTTTCCAATCACCTCCTGACACATGTTCATGTCATTTGGCTTCATTAATCCTGGTTTGGAGCCCGGCTGTATGAGATCCCTCACACACGGTCATGCTCCACCAGGGCAGTGCTACTGACTGAAGTGTCTTTAGGCCAATCCCAAAAGGGGGGGGGGGTATTAACATGTCCTTAGGCCGAGTAGAAATGTAAATGGGCTGATTCATCAATGTCATGCGCATACTGTGCCGGAACAACATGGCGGGGGGGGGGGGGGGCTGCTGCATTTTCTTTTTTCATCCTTACTATCGTAATTTTCTCTCTACTTCTTTTGTATGTTTGTCACTCTCATGTGAACTTCTATTTCCGGGGTGCTTTGGCCGCGAAGCAGACTTTGTGCAGTTGAGACTAGAGAGGTGAGCAGAGTAAGCGTGATTCCCCGTTTAGACTTCTCTGTTGACATCCACCCCTTGGCACTCTTATGACCTTATGCAATTGCGAGCTCCGTAAAACTTTATTAAAACTTGTTAAAAGAGAAAAACAAATTTTAGGAAAAGCACGGTCAGCTTTATATAAGTTTTACAGTATCCAGGCTAGCGAATCGTCTGCTGAGGGCGTAACCCCTGGCGTAATCTTAGAGTCACCCCCTGCGCGCTCTAAGAAATTAGTAATGTCGACCCCAGCTCGTTTGTGAGACATTACGTGGTCCAGGGTGGACAGTAGACATGCAAGTCATTGTGCGCCCTCCGATACAAGTTATAAACTGTAACTTCCATTCTTGTGTATTAGAAATTCTATGTGTGTGTATGTGTGCATGTGTGTGTGTGTGTATATGTGGGGGGTTGTTTGTGTGTTGTGTGTTGTGTGTTGTTGTGTGTGTGTCTGTCTGTCTATTTGTCCGCCTGTCTGTTTGTTGGTGTGCGTGTATGAGTGTAAGTAAGTGACTGTCTCCTTGTGTGTCCATGTTTGTTTGTCCGCCTCTGTGTGTGTGCGTGTGTGTGTGTGTGTGTGTGTGTGTGTGTGTGTGTGTGAGTGTTTATGAGTGCCTGTTTGTGTGTGCATGTACGTATGTCTGCCTGTGTTTGTATTTTTGTTCGAGTATCTGTCGGTCTGTCTGTCTGTCTGCATGTACATATAAAAATAGAAGTTAGTTTGTAGCTTAAAGTATATATCGGTTTTCTTATTGTATAGCCTATATGTTGTTATTTATATCTGTTTGTTTTCTAATCACTGAAGTGTTTAGTTGGTTCATTATTCAATGATGAATTTTGGATGGTCAAAACGGAGAGTTAAGAAATAAATTGCAAGGTCTATCACTCAGTGTGTGACAGATAGAGAAGGGGGAGAGAGAGGGGGGAGCAAGAGAGAGAGAGATGAGAGAGAGAGAGAGAGAGAGA
>NW_004797281.1:636685-638748 GCF_000002075.1 Aplysia californica | reverse complement strand
ACACACACACACACACACACATGCACATAGCACCCATAACAACCGCTCCTCCCCTCCTGGAAAGGTACATAACAAACAGTTTAACAGGGTTTACTTTCTTCAACGGTGGGCGGGAGTGGTTTCCCCTGTTTGGACTTTTTTCATTATTAATCTGATTTTTGCAAGACTGCATTGATTAATGAATGGGAGAATCAGAACGTGAATTAACGTCTTTTACAATTGGCGACGAGGAACGCCTTCTATACAAGCAATTATCCTTTATGGGGGGGGTTGTTTATTTGTTTGTTTGTTTCTTTCTTTATTTGTTTGCTTTATTGTTTGTTTGTTTGTTTGCTTGTTTGTTTGCTTGTTTATAGTTGTCTCTTTTCTTTCTTTCTTTTTTTTTTTTTGGGGGGGGGGTTTGTTTGTTGTTACTATTGTTGTTTTGTTTTGTTTTACGTTTTTCTCTCTCTTTGCATAATCCTCACGGAAGTCGCCACTTTAGCAATGATTTTGTTTTATCAGCATTTAAATAGACAATATGTTCTTCCCGCCGACCACCGGGTACCCATTGCCACTTCGATGAAGTGAGGAAAATTCATACAACATACCTCTACCAAGGATACAATTTCGGCACCATGGCAGGGTTCAAAACCATGATGCTTCAATAACAAAGCACAAACGGCACTTCCGTTCATGCAAACTACTCCAAATCAGTCTTGAATTTTGTACTCGAAATTATAGGATATAGAGAGATCTATAAGAGTCTTGCTGTATAAAAAAAAACTAAGAGCCAAATTTTTGAAAAGGTCAATACAACGAAGTAAGCATTTTGCGGGTCTAAACGAATTCAACGTGTTGGGGGACATGACTATACAAATGTATCTTTTAAAAAGTCGACACTATGAAGTTTGGCCTGAAGTATCCATCGACACTCTGAAGCACCATCCAAACAGAGTTGGATATCGAGATTCTAGTTCTGGAAATAGTAGAAGCAGCTGTCGCACACACTCGACGAAGCATGAACCGAAACGGAAGTAGTCCCCAGTAAATTATAAGAAATGGCCAATGGCAGACTGGAAACATCCGAGAGCGTCGATTTACAGGAAAAACCATCAAACCTGAAAAATCAAAAGGTAGCTTTAGAACTTTGAAAATATGCCCACGTAAGCCTTTGTGACAATTCTTAACTGATTCATATTTTTATAAATTTTATGGGCACCTGTGTAAAAAATGTATACTGACCTCACATGCGGGCTTAGCTCCATTATGATAAGATTATCATGTCACATCTGTGACTCTTCTTATAAAAGTTGATGACATTACTAACCATGTCTTTATTGTTAAATGGCCGTAAAGGGGCGATGTGAAAAAAGTATTATGTCATGCGATTAATGTTTTGTTTTCTTTCATTGACTTTAGATGATAACGGACGCATGCGTGGATTACCTACCCAATGCCTTAGCTCCGAGCAAAGTCACCAAATTTCCTTTCCTAAAACAGAAAGTTCACCCCTGGAACAACCCTTAGCTTGTAGTTTCTGTAGAATTTTTATTCCAGCAAACGAGGAAAAATACAAGTATTCATACTCATATTTGGTGATAAACATCATGTAAAACAATAGGTTCATTGACGCTTTCTTCTTCTACTTGAAAACTATAAACTACATTAACTTTATTATAATCAAATTCGTCATCTTTAATGGTGACATATATTATTATAAGGTTATCGTAAATTATTATACTTGTGTTGTTGCCACACATTTCAGGAGGTTCAGCAACTCTGCAGATAGAAAAATGACCTTATAGAATAACTTCCTCAAGTGGGAATCGAACTCACACCTTTTGGGAGCAACGCCAAAGAGTCTGGCGATTGTACCAAGGACGATGATCATCGCTTTTGTATTATGGCTGATATCGTTATATAATATACATGTTGCCTTCAAGATGTGCATTTCAGGGCAAGGGTTGGTCTATCAGTTCTACCCTTGGTCACTGTCAGTTCGGGAGTTCGGAAACAGGTATCACTGTACACGAACTGTGAGAGAGAGAGAGAGAGAGAGAGAGAGAGAGAGAGAGAGAATA
>NW_004797281.1:628508-635589 GCF_000002075.1 Aplysia californica | reverse complement strand
ACACACACACACACACACACACACACACACACACACACACATGGAATTAAATTATAGTTCAGAAATAAGGTTTCGTCACTGAGAACTTTGTCGGGCCTCAAGGTACTTATTGCAGCCGCTTTGTGATGGGTGCATTCGGTTACATTTTCTCTCCACAATTTCCAAATCACAATGGGTTTTACATTTTAATCGTCTTTTTTATAAGAATGATTCCGTCTTTGGGGGTTTTTCGCTATACCTGGAACTATCGACCATATCGTCTGCCTTCCAAATAGAATGTTCTATGTTTAGCAGGCTACCACGTTGATGCCTCACTGTCTAAAGAAATGTGGGCGTTTACCCCCCCCCCCCCCCCTTCCGATAGACAAAATTGACTGATCATGCCTGTCAAAACCAACCCGGAATGAGAAGGATGTAACAACTCAGTAGAAAGACCGAGATAATCGACAGAAATTAAACTTTTGCTCACTCGAGAACAGAACCCGGACCTCCTACGCGAGACAGTAAACTGCCTTACCACTTACCCCGACACAACAAACGCCAGTCTGACTAGGGATGAAGGAAGGCTTTCACTTTTTCCTACAAGCAAGTAGAGAGTGAAAACCTGACTTGTATTTCGAACTGAGATTGTAATAAAAAATACAGTTAACAGAAGCATTAATCGCTACTGTGATGTATGAAACATTCCACGCTATATCTTTAGATAATTTCCTAGGGCATTCTGATAGCAAATTATATGGTATATGTTTCTGGGCATCAATGAAAATTAATGGGAAATTAAACAGCAAGAACATAATTAGTAGGTAAAGCAACATTTTAACAAGTTTTGCATCCCTTAAAGACACTCTTGAGGAATGCGGGCTGTCTATTTCTGACTTCTGACCTCGAGTGGTTGCGCCGTTTCTTACGGAGTTAGCTTGCACCTTTGTTTCTGTTATTGCAGTCAACGGGTGATCTTTGTCAGATGTGTCCTTTGTTGAAAAGTCAAGTTGGACTACTTCCCTTGTTGCTTCAACCAACCGGGGATCTTGATTTAAAGCGGGATCAACCGAAACCTCGTTTTGGACCTCTTCTTCTGCTTCCAACGTGTGATCGTGAATTACTATGCTATTTACAGAGGTTTCAGATGGGATCGCTTCCTCTGCTGTTTCAGTAAGCCAGACATATTTTGTTTTGATGTTTGATTCTGATTTAGTATTTGACACGGAACTGGACGAAGGACATGATATGGACCTTGACCTGGGCCCAGTCTTTGAAGAAAGTTTGCGTGCCGGAGAGTACAGTTTATTCAACTCGGACGGTCGTAAGGCCAAACCGGTAATGCCAGCATCGCTTGCAGGGAAGATCGATGAAAGGTCTCCTTGTACGTGCTCGACACCTCTAGGTACATCAGTGTCTTTTCTACTTATAACCGATACCGCCTCTCGGGACGGCGATAACGAATGCGAATCGTCCAACCAATCGCTGTTTTGTCTACTCAGTTTGCTTGACCTTCGCACAAAAGATGGTCTTGAACTTTGACAGCAGTAACGCCAGTGTAGACAAAACCCCACAAGGCTTATCGTGTTTTTTCTACGAGTCAGCCCCGCTTGTGTGTGCGCCCGGGAAGTTCTGAGAGCCGCTGTACTTGACTGAGCGGAAAGTCTGAATCTTGACGCACGTTTGAGACTGAAAATTGTGACGCACGAAGTGAAGATGATCACTGTTACAACGGTCAAGGTCACAACTAATCCGTTGAGATTGGAGTGCACTTTGAGCACTTCTTTGTAAGCTTTCGTATCACTCCTCTTGAAGATGGTGGCGTTCGCGGAGGGGTCGAACGTCCAGGAGTAACGGCAACTACCCAATAGCAGAAAGTAGGTCACGATAGTCTCCAGGTGGCCGAGGACGAGCATGATCACCGTCCGACGTCTCGTGAGCAGCTTCTTAAAGGTCAAAGGTTTCACCACGCAAAGGCATCTCTCCAACGACAAGATGACCGTTGTGAACATGGACATTTGTGAGAAGCCGGTGCGGAGAAAGCCCATCAGGATGGAGGAGATTGTCTTCAATGTGCTGTGATGTCTGCGGACTTGCACCCAGTTGATGAGGAATCCCAACGTGCCCACGAGAGACGTCAGGCTGCACATCAGATCAGTGACGGAAAGGCACAGCAGGGACAAGACGGTGCCATCCTATGAGAGATATCATAGAGGTATCATATTACTCATCCTGTGAGAGATATCATAGAGGTATCATATTACTCATCCTGTGAGAGATATCATAGAGGTATCATATTACTCATCCTGTGAGAGATATCATAGAGGTATCATATTACTCATCCTGTGACAGATATCATAGAGGTACCATATTACTCATCCTGTGAGAGATATCATAGAGGTATCATATTGCTCATCCTGTGAGAGATATCATAGATGTATTATATTACTCATCCTGTGAGAGATATCATAGAAGTATCATATTACACATCCTGTGAGAGATATCAAAGAGGTATCATAATATTACTCATCCTGTGAAATATAGCATAGAAATATTACCCATCCTGTGACAGATATCTTAGAGATATCATATTACTCATCATGTGAGAGATATCATAGAGGTATCATATTATTCATCATGTGAGAGATATCATACAGGTATCATATTATTCATCATTTGAGAGATATCATAGAGGTATCCTATTACTCATCCTGTGAGAGATATCATAGAGGTATCATATTACTCATCCTGGGAGAGATATCATAGAGGTAACATAATTATTACTCCTCCTATGGTCGACAAGAGACAGAAACGTTGGAGCTGAATTAATATAAGTTTGAATCGGTAGTTGTTTTGCTGTTGTTATTGTTGTTGTTGTTGTGGTTGTTGTTGTTGTTGTTGTTGTTCTTCTTCTTCTTCTTCTTCTTCTTCTTCTTCTTCTTCTTCTTCTTCTTCTTTGTTTGTTGTTTGTTTGGTTTTGGGGGTGGGTGGGTTGCTCTTTGTTTTTGGTTGTGTGTTGTTGTTTTTTGTTGGTTTTTTTGTTTCGGGGGGTGTCGTCGTCATTGTCGTCGTCATTATTATCGTCGTTATCATTTTTCTCTTCCTCCCCCTTTTCCTTCACTTCATCTTCTTTCTCCTCATTCCCCTCTTATAACTGCTGCCACATCCACACCACTACTTTTACTACTACTACTACTACTACTACTACTACTACTACTACTACTACTACTACTACTTTTATTACAGTTCTACAACTATTATCATTATCATCATCGTTATTTTCACCATCATCATCATCATCATCATTATCAGTAGTGCTTGCAGCCAGGGGCGAAGCGTCTATATAATTAAATAAACACTGCTCCCCCTTCCGTAATTTGGGAACATCGTTACCGTAAAATAAATCCACAGACGTTGGCCTTATAAATCTTTACTGATTCAAATTTGAGACATGTGCACTGCACTCAAAATTGTTTCATTGCGTCATAAATACCCTGTTCACCTCTTTCGGGCCACTTTCATAAGCAGTTATAAGCACTGATTATGTAAGCTATCATTTGGATCGATATCCAGGGCCTGGGTAGGGGTAAGGATGGAATGAGCTTGAGAGGGGGGTAAAACAAGATAAGAACATTCATTAAGTGAGTTGTATTAGAACGAGAGGCATACCAAACATTTTTTACCTGACCTTGAACGAATAAGGTAGAAAGCTGAAATTTTGGGAGAAAGCCAACAATCATCTTCCTATAATGCATGTACATTTTGGGGCATTTCCAGTCACTGGTTTTAACACCAGCGCACTGTAAGTGAATGGGGGTATGTTGTTCTCCAATTTCAACATGAAAATGGAGAAAATTGAGCACACGGCAGCAATGAAGTTTTTGTTCTTGCAAGGCAAGCAACTACAAGATATTTTACAGAGATGCAGGCCGTATATATATGTATGTATACATAGAACTGATTGTCCACCCTATACTGTGATAAAAATGTTAGTGTAAAAAATTCAAATGTGGATTCATGGACATTGAAGATGACCACCGTGATGGTCGCCCAGTGACAGCAACAACAGAAGAGAATTTGTTGAAAATCAAGAAACATGTGCTGTCCGATAGGGGGGTGACAGTCGAACTTTTGAGCAAAGAAACTAGGCTTAGCTTTGGATCAGTTGAAAGAATCTTATATGAACGTTTGAATATGACATAAGGTCTCTGCGAGATGCGTCCGACGTTTGTTGACTCTTCCTCAAACAGAGCAACGTGTGGATTGTTGTCAAGAATTGCTTGGTCTGTATGAAAAGGATAAACCTAATTTTTTGAAAGACTTGTAACCATGGAAGAGACATAGGTCCACCACTACGATCCAGAGTCAAAACCTGCATCAATGTAGTAGAAATCTCCCTCGTCTCCAACACCAAAGAAGGAAAAGGTGCTGCCATCTAGAGGAAAAGTGAGTTATCAGTTTTTTTGGGGGGACCAAGAAGGAGTGATTATAACAGGCTAACTTGAAAATGGAAATACGATCACCGAAGATCATTATTCTAACCAGCTAAAAAAAATTACGAGATGCTTAAAAAAACAACGCAGAGAAAAGATCCGAAAAGGCATTTTGCTGCTTCACGACAACGCGCCTGCACACACTTCAAGAAAAGCTAAAGAAACTGCGCGGGAAAAGTGGCTATGAAAATTTGACACATCCACCGTATTCTCCAGATTTAGCCCTGTCTGACTTTTTAAAAATTCCCTAAACTGAAAAAGGATTTAAAAGGAAGGCATTTTGAAAGTGATGGTGAGGTCAAAGAAGCGGTAGAGGGCTGGTTATCTGACAAAGAGAGGGTCTTCTATTCTCATGTTTTTTTCAAGGTCATACACCTATGGCAAAAATATATAACTATGGGAGGCAACTACCAAGAGAAAGATTAAGGTTAGCACTAAATTTCAGCTTTGTACCTTTATTCCTTCATGGTCAGGTAAAAAAAACTTTTGGTATGCCCCTCGTACATTATTCTAAATTTAGTATCACGTTTCGAGTTCAGTAAGAAGGGGAAAAATCTGTTGACTATCGTTATACAGTATAAATATCCTTCGGTCTTTGGTTGTTACTTATTGGTTTACAGTCTGTTTCGAAATTGTAAAAGACAAACAAATATAAGATTATAAGAATATGTGTTCGGGCATAAAAGACAAGAAACTCACACAGAAAGAAATTGACACGCACAAAAGCCCCACATCCATACAAAAACACGAACACTAACATATTATGCACACTAAAAACACCGCACGCACACACATATATACACAGAGACACACTCATACACACATGCACGCATGGACGCACGCAAACACCCACCCACACACGCACGCACGCACGCACGCACGCACACACGCACACACGCATGCATGCTCGCACGTACAAATACGTACCCTGGCACTCGCACAGTCACGCACAACTAAATACACTTACCCTAAAGCCTTGGCGTCTAAATATGACGATATTCAGTATGTTCCCAACAATACCAGCCAGAGAAGTAACAATCACACATACGTAGTTCACAACTCTCAAAATATCAAAAACTTCTCCCTCCAACAATGCTTGGCACGCGCCCTTGTCAAAGACATAGGTAGAGTTGTTCATTTTTGCTTTAGTTTTCTATTGACTCGTTCTTCTTTTCATTCTTTGTTGTTTGTTTTTGTGTTTTTTTCTATTTTCTTTTTTACATTCTTTCTTCCCACCTGTGGAACTACCTATTTTGTGCTGAATCAAGAAATTATGTCTATCTCCAGTTAATTGAGCTTTTCGTTAACACTTTCTGAATTACGTAATATAACCACGTCACTGTCTCTGATCTCAATGAGACAATATTCATTGGGATAGGTTTTTGATTTGTAAACATTCAGGTAGCTTTGTTTATCGTTAATGTTTTTTGAAGAATACCTTTTTTATCTTTAAATATACATGTTCATGTCTTTGTTTATTTATCTATTTACTTATTTATATGTTCATGAATTCCTTTATTCTTTTATTCATTTATTTTTTATTTATTTGTTTGTTTATTATGTATTTATTTATTTAAGCTTATTTATTTCAAGAATCGGCATGTACACGGTAGCGTTTTCGATGTTAGGTCACACCAACATTTTTCCAGACCCAGAAGGGAAAATATCACTTAATTATAGTACGTTGTTAATCTCAACAACTGAACAATGACAACAAAATGTAGTACTCATCCAGAAATCTGTTGGTTGCTTCGAAAGAAGCGTTTCCACAATACTTTCTTTTTTTCTATCTTTCATATAGGTAAAACCGCAGATGGTTTCTATAGTATAGAGTCCGAGGTTTGAATGTCACAAAATGAATTCGAAGAATACTGCAGCCACTTTGATGTACAAGGGTGGGGCTGGCGAGAACTGAAGAAATACCGAACAGGCGGTGTGGGGTCACTGTTTAAGGACGTAGCGGGCACATAGTACTATTATTATGTCCTATCAGCAGCAGACTAAAGGCAAAGACAAAGTTGCACAACATTAGAACCATGATAATATTCAAATCACAAACACGCACGAGCTTGCACAGTTTGTACATAGTATGCCCCTCGAACGCTTAACGTTGACAGGGATGAAAAAGAAAATTTTGTTTAATAGTAGGCATTATAATACTATAGTATTGTTGTTTGCCATTTGAAGTTTTTGGAAGAAGAAAACAGTTTGAGAATGAGTACGAATATCGAAGTTTTGCTTCTGGTTTGAACTGCTTCGAAGAAGCGCGATTGTGGCAGAATGTGAGTCTTCAGTGAGTTATCTGATTCGTCATCCTATTTCGCGCGCAGAACTGGGAGGAACCGATGATTTCACAACGGTGAATGGGCAAATACGCGATGCGTTAGCGATGTCCAACACAAGACGGAATGGTAAATGAAGGAAAAATAAGTATCGATCATAGCAGTTCAATGCACTATCGCGATACAAAGGACAGGACAGAACCGAATAGTTTCTAATGTGTTTGTATAGAATTAATTAGTCTCTTAAGCTTGATTAATTTAGACTGTGTGTGTATATGTGTGTGTGTGTGTGTGTGTGTGTGTGTGTGTGTGTGTGTGTGTGTGTGT
>NW_004797281.1:619674-624606 GCF_000002075.1 Aplysia californica | reverse complement strand
CACACACACACACACACACACACAAAGACATGGACACATAATATACATGTATATACACCATAGATGTACACTATATAAAAGGAGATAACTTTATGATATACACTCATTTACTTTGATTACACACGCATTTACACGCACACTTATACACATGCGCACGCGTGTAAGCACAAGCACGCACACGCGCTCACGCTCGCGCACGCACACTCAGACTTACACACGTATTAAAACCCCCATACTCCTACTCTCACATAGCCTACTCAACGCAGTAATAGACCCCCCCCCCCTTTTTTTTCTTCCAACCCCCTAGTCACACACACACACACACACACACACACACACACACATACACACACACTCACGCGCGCACAGTCATCACTCAGATCGTGCAAATGTGAATTTATCATCTACCCAGATGACTGTTTTGCTGTAAATGGGCCCAAGTTAAAATGGAGGCCTTTAGGCCTAAGCCTAACCGGAGACCAAAAAAAGTACTAGATTTTAGATCGAGATCTAGTCATCTCCGGCCTCACTAAAGAAAACAGAATCTGTAAAAAAAAATGTGGCCAAAAAAAAAACTGTTTTAGATTTACGTTTTTTTATATCTTTTCCTTTCCTGTCTTTGCTTTTTATATGAACTCTCTTGCTTCTGAAGGATGATTTTGTTGTTTGTTGTTCAATAGAGACCTCTGTTGTTATATCTCATCATTGGGTTCTGTTATCATCAGTCATCAGTGATCAGTCGTTAGCTTGTACTTGCACTCTTACTGTAAGATTTTCCAGATAATCAAATAAGTGCCTTTTGGGTTTTCCTGAAAGAGTTGCACTGCAGAACTAATCATGTAAGTAAATATTATGAGTCTATCTATAGACTAGATCTAGAATCTAGATCTAGATCTATATCTAGATACCAGTGAAGAATCTTTGGTTAAAGGGAAGGGGCAACTGGATTAGATTAGTGTAGATCTTGAGACTCAAGGAAGGATTTATAGTGAAAATGGTGTGCTTCATGCCACTGTTTTTTGTTCGTCAAGGTTGGCCACTCTTTGCTCGCCTTTTTCATAAACCCACCCTGGGGTGATGTCAGTTGATTTCAGAGTAAAGGGAGACCATTTTACCGGTTGTGGGCCTTAACATGGGTCACTGTAGATTCTTCCTTTGGTGCGTTAGCTAAGATCCCATTCATCTAAGATTCCCTATTCTTGCTCCAGAGCACCGGGATCTTAGGCGGAGACTATATTGTAATAAAAATGTATGTATGCATATCGAGGGGCCATTACTCTTAGGTCGCTTCAATAAATCCTTTCTTCGTCACTTACCAAGGTAAGTTCTCGTCAACTGGGCAAGATAGTTGTTGGACACAAATTTATAAGTCTCCAGTGCAGAATGTCAATCAGCTGCAGCTTTTTAGAATAATGGAGTATGGATTCTTTAAATTCCTTCTTTGTTTAATTTTAATATATTTTTATGGATGAAATCTAAGCTGTTCCAGAGGACAAAATATTTGAGGCAATCATTGCATCATTACTCTTATAAATTTACTGTCCGCCCTCCTGGCTGTTGCGCTAGGCTCGCTGCTTCTTAATCAGTGGACCATTTGCCTTTTTCGGCTTCATTGTCATGATATAGATCTATATTATGATACCCTGGTCCCTTCTCCCGCTTCCTGTTTAAAATATGCCTTGTTATTTCCTAATATTGAAGTTATAAAAACAAATCAGTAAAACGGATGCTTTGAGGGGAGGGTTCAGGTTGCTGACGAGAAAACTTTTTTGTTTTTAGTTTTGTTATTCACTTGAGCGTATCTGTTGGGGGGAGGTTTGCAGTGAAGGGATGGGGACGGAGAAAATAAACTAGTCTAAGAACGTTAATTTGACATTGTATAATCTCCCACTTTTCTCATCCCTAACCCATGAGCTGTTCCTGCTAGTACAGTTTTTTAAAAGTTTTTTTTCATGCTAGATCTAAGTATATATGCCTAGTAGTTTTATAATCCTAGATAGCCAGGAATTAAAAACATGGAAAAGATTATCAGTATTTGTGATTCCTGTGAACATCTTACAAACATGTGTGTACTTATTATAGTACCAGTACCAGGGATTTCTAGCAAGAATAGTTTGTTGAGAGGAGGGTCAAGAATAAGCTACCCATTGTCCTAATGTCTACTTCTGAACTGTTCCTTTCCTGTACTATCGAGAATGTAAACCTGATATGGTTTGCCAAGGTCAGAGAGAGATTGCATGTTACATTTGTGTGTCTGTATGAGTGTATATTTGTTTGTGTATGTGAGTGCATACATTATGTGTGTGAGTGTATGACTGTATGTCATGTGTATATTTGTGTCATTTTATGTGTAAAGAACATTTCACCCAACCAACGATGGACTTATCACCATCATTGCTGTCATCCTATCTGAGATTTTATGATGTCATTCCACAGCTTGAATTTAGTAATTAATTCCACCTGTTGCTTTTTTTTCTCATGAAATAACACTTTATTAGTATTAGAGAAAAAAGTGAGTTATAGCTGGCAAAATGATGCGCTTGCTTTGCTGCTTACTATGGGGGATGCTAAAAGGTGGTACTCCATCCAATGAGTTAAAAAAATTATATATTCTTTTGCCTTATGGTGGGTTCCCACCGCAGAGCTATGGGTCTCTGCATCATAATATTACTTCAAATCAGGGCTCTCAAACTCAGACTGCCTGTGCACCGCTGGGGATAGGAGTCTGTGTGAGAGTGGACAGGTCAAATATTCTACAAAGAAAAAAGTTTCAACCTAAAAAGGCAAAAAAAGTAGAACCTATCGAATCTTCTTGATCTTTATTATAAATATAGTAGTTTAGAAATTGAACTGTTCTTCACAACTGGAAGCTGTCATGAGCCTGAGCTTTGCAGCTCATGAGCGATTTTTAAAAAAAGATTAAACTCCTGGGGCAACACCTCAATAAAAAAGGGGAATGTGTGTGAAAAACGTGTAGGTCGCACTAACTCTGAACTTGTCAAGTAAGAGCAGCAAAGTGTCATCCTGGGGATGCCTATTTGCCGGTCGGTCGCGAGTTTGAGATACCTGTTTTAAAGCATGTGAAGTATCCCTCTGTTTGTCTGATTAACTTGGACTTCCACTAGTTTCATTTATAAATTTGTTTCCTACAGTCTTGTGTGTCTGTTGTGCTGGATGCTGCTGTAGTAGTGGGCAGTACGTGTAGTAGGAGGGTGCCACCTGTAGGTCTCACATGCTTTCATTTCATTGGTTATTTATAATTGTCTGTCTTGTTTTTTCCCTGCACTGAAAGACAGTAATTTTGATGCTGATGTTAGATTCTCTTTACAATGAAGCTTTCTGCCGTCCCATAAAAAGTGAATCATATTTGAATATTCTGTTATTGATATAGGGAAAATTGTCCTAGGTCATGCTGGTGTTTAAAAAAGATTTTATTTGTTATTCAAAGGCTGAAAATGGCTAGACATTACAGCCAGGTGCTGATGAAACCTCATGCTCTTCCTTCAGCTCACGGACGTTGTGATATATAATATATATATACATGTATATATATATAATATATATATATATATATATATATATATACATATATATATTATAGAATGATTATAATCTCTTGCTTGTAGAAGATGTAAGTTTGTAAAATTGTAATTGTGGAAGTCTTAAGTTTTACAACCCCACTGACACTATTTTAGATTATTTAGGAGGTGGGCTGCTTTGAGGTGTGATGTCTGTAGAACTGTTTAGATAGTCGACGGTGGGTGGTTGGCAGGTACTCTGGTGTGGTTTGCTTCTTTTTTCCTATCAAACATCTATCGTCTTTATCTCCCCTCCTTCTTTTTTATGTTTGTTACTCTCTTGTAACACTTCTAATCTTTTGGCGCTCATATGACCTTATGCAGTTGCGAGCGCCGTAAAACCTCTACTAAAACAAACAAAGATAGTCAACATTGTCAGGGAGAAAAGTGGTTGCCTTTAACCAGTGTCATAGGAAAAACACAATGGAGGAAGAGGGAAGTGGTCGTTTTGTACAGATGATGAATGTTCTTCTTGGACAGGTGGCCGTGAGTGCAGGTTGGACTGTATTATAATTATCATGCATTCGGTTTTTTTCCCAATCGCAACACGCATATAAAGCGAGTGATGCTTGCTGTGGTGCAAGAAGATGAAGGGAACACCTATATGAAAGCCGCGTTCTTTCATGTTTGTCTCACTTGTGAATGAACCTGGGTCGAAAGGAGTGTGTCTTGACGGATAACATTTTATTAGGCCTATAATATCTCTCTGCGGTGATTGTTCTGCCCGTGAAGTGCGGGTGTCACCACAGACGTGGGAAAGTGACAGAGTGCGCCCTGCCTGTCTATACATGATAGTTAAAGAAATTGGTTGATTGAAAGTGTTTTGTTTTATGTAGCAAATTCTGTCTATGATGCTATTGTTATTACTGCTGCTGTGGTGTTTTAAACTTGCAGGCTATTCTGTCTGTTTGTCTGTCTGTCTGTCTGTCTGTCTGTCTGTCTGTCTGTCTGTCTGTCTGTCTGTCTGTCTGTCTGTTTTACATTTTTAAGGGCTGCATTAAATGACTTTTATTAATATGGTGTCGATATGCTCATCTTTTCTCACACGAACTGCTGTTATCGTCTCAAAAGGTTTATGCTCGTCGCTTTTTCTATTCTTTTCCTAGTTCTGAGGAAGAGTGTCTCCCAACTTCGTTGGATGTAATGTTCATTTTCTGTAGATTTATTACTACTTCATAACATACTACTACGCCATGTTATGTCTGTCGTATAGATGGCATCGTCGTCCTGTGTTTCGAGGAAGATAGGAATATGTTGGGCTTTGGATTTGTAGGCCTATAGCCTTTTCTTCTTGAGGAGTACTACCATTAAATTTTTTGCTGTGAATGTAATACTCTCTCTCTCTCTCTCCCTC
>NW_004797281.1:617619-618690 GCF_000002075.1 Aplysia californica | reverse complement strand
CACACACACACACACACACGCGCGCGCGCGCGCACTGAAACACACACTTTCCTACAGACCACAGTTTGTTTGGGAACCTGCTGTCTTGTTGTAGTAGAAGGCGAAATGAGCGTAATATTATTTCACCCCTTATCGTTCAACGAGGCAGCGGGACTTTCATGACATTTATATCATTCTCCTTTTGGGTCGTTTTAAAAAAAAATCTTTCTCACAGTTCACAGGCTCACTCCCCTACTTCTTGTGATAACACGCCGCTACTACATGATACATCGCAACCCAGGCCTTCCGAGATCTCAACCCATGCGGCCTGGCAACTGGCTGGCATGATGAAACTTGTTGACCCGTGTAGGAAGAGATACAGGAGGATTAGAAACTGAGAGATCTCTGATGGTGGAGGCTGTGCTCATTAAGAACATTTTGTCTGTGTGTGTGTGGTGGTGGTGGTGGTGGCTTTTGGAAAGCAACGAACGATTCCTCCTTTCTTCAGAATTCAGAGATATTCCGTTGAGAGGTTGAGATAATTGGCAAGCGTCTTTTTCGAGGATTGTGTCAACTGAAGCTGCCGCTGCTGTTGGAGGAGTAGTAAGTAAGAGGAACAGCAGCACCAATACAGCATCGAGAACAGCAGTATGTCGGTGTCTGAGGATTGCCTGCAGGGATTCTGTGATGACCCCTTCTGGGTGAGTGAGAGTGTTCCCCCCAGTTGTGTTGTAAAAGATGTTGTTGCTGCTGCTGCTGCTGCTGTTGTTGTTTTTGTTGCTGTCGTCGATGTTGTTGTTGTCGTCGTTCTTGTTGTTGTTGCTGTTGTTGTCGTCGTTGTTGTAAGTTGTCATCGTCATTGTCGTCGTTGTTAATCCATTGGTTTTTAAGTGTGTGTTGCATTGTATTGTAAAAGTAGTTCTTGAATTGTTGTTGTTGTTGTTGTTATTTCCAGTGGCCTTTAGTTTTCGGTCCAAGCCGTGGCAGGTAGACTTCAAAGGTTGTTCTTTGTTGCACTATAGTATTGTAGTACTTGAGTTAATCATAACTGAAGCATGCTCTCTCTCTCTCTCTCTCTCTCTCTCTCTCTCT
>NW_004797281.1:574935-616626 GCF_000002075.1 Aplysia californica | reverse complement strand
ATATATATGTATGTCTGTTAGTGTATGTTTGTATGTTTTTCTCCTTTTTTTAATGTCTCCTTTGTTATAGAAACTGTGTTTGTGGATGTTCTGGCTTCGTGCTGTTTTCTTCCTTGCTTTGACCAGTCTGAACTGTATAGGTTGTTGTCGTTGTTGTTGTTGTTGTTGTTGTTGTTGTTGTTGTCGTCATTATTAAGTGTGCTCAAATCGACAGTATTATTTTGGAGTACTGGTTTTGTGTGTAGAAGCATGTGACAGTTGGTAACAACCCCCCCCCCTCCCTCCCCAACCTGTTCAAAGCTCGTTGGACAAACAGAAACCGCTATACTTCGGGTACAATAGAACCTGTCCAAGACGACCCCCGCCCCATTGTTGAGGAAGAAAAGTCGTCGTCTTAGTCGAGTGGTCCTCTTAGACAATGTCATTATAGTGCAGAAAAAAAATAACCAACAACCGCAAGAAGCAAAGTAAAGAGGGAAGTGGTCGTTTTTAAAGGTGATTGTCTTGGACCGATGGTCGGTAAGAGCAGGTTTGACAGAATGTCCTTTGGAAAAGACTTTAATATTGGTGAGTCAGAGACAGGACTCGGTATACGTGCGGGTGGTTGGAAGGCGCCACTGATTGGTAGATAGATACTCTGTTACTTTTCTTTTCCTCTTTGTTTTTGCCTTTCCGTCCCCAACTTCTTCTCTGTTTTAAATGGCCGTTATTGTGTCGATGTGTTTATTTGGTTGTTGGGGTTTTTGTTTGTTTTTGGATTTGTTTTATTTGTTGGGGGGAAGGGGGGGGGGGTCGCTCACACAAAAGACATCATGTCTACTTACAGCGCACTCGCGTTGTCTGTGTTGGACCTCACTTTCACTTACATTTTTACCTTATGGCCTTGGAGCATCACGGAAGATTTCGCCCCCAGCTCCCTTCACTCCTCAGAATTTCAGCTCTGTGTAGTTTGTTGGTTTGTGTGTCTGTTTGTTTGAGTAAAGAGAAGCATATATACGGATGCAATAACGGTTATTTCCTTCTGAGGGGGGGGGGGGGGGGAGTAAGACAGACGGAAAAGCGGATGGCTGGAGGGCGCCGTTTGTATGTCTTATTTCCTTACTTTCCTTCTGTTGTTTCTTTCTGTCTGTCATATTTTTCCCCAACACTAAATGATCATTATTGAGTCGATGTGCTTCTTTTTATTCAAACAAACAAACAAACAAACAGTGGGTGGTTGGCGGGTGCTCTGGTGTGGGTTGCTCCTTCTTTCCTATCAAACATCTACCGTCCTTATCTCCCCTTATTCTTTTTATGTTTGTTACTCTCTTGTAATACCTCTTATCTTCTGGCGCTCATATGACCGTATGCAGTTGCGAGCGCCGTAAAACCTCTTCTAAAACTAAAAAAACAAACATACATAGAAACAACAGAGAAGAAATAAAGAAGTAGGAAGGTCTGCCTGTGGCGCCTTCCCACCATCCACACTTTCCGCGGTTGTGGTGGTCTGTTTAATTAAATTATCTTTGAGTGTTTGGCGAGTGCTCTGGTGTGGTTTGCTTCTTCTTTCCTTCCAAACATCTATCATCTTTTTCTCCCCTCCTTCTTTTTTGTGTTTGTTACTCCTTTGTTAACACCTCTAATCTTGGGCACTTTTATGACCTTATTGATATTGTGTTGCAAATGCCGTAAAAGTAAAACTCTTACGAAAAAACCCCCACGTTGAGTACGCATATAAAATAAGGAGTGGTCCCTATGAAAAGGGGGGGGGGCGGGTTGGGTAGCCGAGTTTAAAAAAAAGGAATTCTACTATTTGTTTTCCGCCCCCCCCCCCCCCCCCCCACCCTCCAAAAAAAAAAAAAGCTGAAGCTCAAGGTAATAATTTGCGTGTGTAGCAGCGTACAATACATGGGCCAGGTACAGAGCACGTGATTTGTACGCTTTTGTCTCATTGTGTTCGTCAAGGAATTGGGATTTCGGCAAAACCATCTTTATGTAATTTAATTGATTGGAATGGAGTAGATGTGATATCTGAAGGGGAAAAAAAAACGGTGGGTGGTTGGTGGGTGCTCCGGTGTGGTTTACTCCTTCTTTCCTATCAAATGTCTTGTTTCGTCCTGACCTCTCCTTTTTTTTCGCTTTTTTGTTATTGTTGTTACTCCCTTGTAACACTCCTATTCTTTGGCACTTTTATGACCAAATTGTGTGACAAGTGCCGCAAAACTCTTACTCAACTAACTAAAACGTTCCCTTCTTTATTCGTAGCCGACAATGACATTAATGTATAGTGAGCTCAGTTAGTTGTGTGTAGCCTGCTTTCATGTCATATCCCTCTCCCCCAAGCCTCCACACTCCACAAAGCTTGTGATTTCTGAAGAGCGTGATATCGTACAGATTACACTGCCACAGGATGGTTGGTCGGCACATTGTTAAAACGTTCTATATCAGCATTTTTATTCACTGCTGATACAAGCCGTTCTGATACAAGCTGATGCAAAGACATTTTTGTTCATTGCTCTTTTTTTGTGTTGGAAATCCTAATGTCGTGCCGTGTAATCCACTTAACTATATAAAAAAAGATATTATGTAAAAAAGGTAATCCCCTTTCGTAGACTAATATGAAAAGGACATTCGTACTTAAACTGAAACTAAGAACGTTTACGAATGTCCACAGGTCACGTTGTGCATGATGCATAACATTATCTCCACATAATACAAGGTGTAATCTACGGCGTACCGAGATGATTATTTAGAAGGGATCGACCGACCGGCCATAGGACGTTATTGCGAAGTTGTGGGAATATCTATCTAGGTGGGTCACATGACGCTTATGATAAAGCAAATAATATAATTATTAAATCAATATTATTATAGTAATCATAATTATAATATAATAATAATTATAATATTTAATAATTATAATATAATATTATTATTATTATTATTATTATTAATTATTATTATTAGTATTATTATTATTATTATTATTATTATTATTATTATTATTATTATAATCTGTCAATATCTGACGATGACCAGTACATCCGTAGAAGAGAATATTTCTCCAGCGAAATAGAAGAATTAGAAAAATTAAAGGTTAAATGGCTTCTGCTGTGGTCAATGAGACCTTTTTCCATATTTTGAACATTTAAAAAAAAGCTCCACTTCCATTTTGTGTGGATGTGCACAGCTTGCGGGCTTCTCTTTTGGTTTCAGCATAATTTGTTTTTCGTGAATTCTCATGATCTGATGCCCTCTGTGACCTGTTGCTCACGGCGTACAGACAGCGCTCTTTTAGTTGGATCGGCGATGGAGTGACCGGGTCACGGCGGGCCGGTCACCCAGAGGTCACTAACCCGCCCTCCCGCTACCTGCGTCGGTAGTCGGTGAAATGAATTTTTCAACACATGTTTTATCGTCTTACACAAACAAAAAATATCATACGTGAACACAAGTTTATTCTTTAGAGAAAGCAACTAAACCTCTTTATTGGTACGAAATAGCAATACCATGGCTGCTCACGTTTTTGAGTTAGATGCTCTTAAAATGTATGTCTATTTATAGTTAGTCAAAACAACAAACACATATTGAATGGCTAATAACTTATAAGCCTAACGATAAATATTTACAAAACTGCCACGTAAGACAGGATGTGTTTAGAAATTGACTCACTCAAAATTTTGTTTCCAGCACGAACATGGAACTTGTCATGAGCATGATAGCCAAAACGCTTCCCTGCATTCATGACTTTTTGTATCCAATGGATTGTGTATCCTCCTGAATAATGATATACTGACGTATCTTCAATATACAGCACCGATTTCTTTTCACAAAATGAACACGTACAGAATAAAACTATAAATTTATATAATTTTTCTTTCTAAACATATCCAGCAGCACGCAATGAGGGGGCTATTTGCAGGAGATGCGACACAAAAAATAAAACGCATTATGTCTATCTGGTTTGAGATCCTTCGTGCTCTGGCTTCCAGTTTTGAGATCTCTTGGTGGCTGCTTTCTGTGTCCTGTTCTCCTAAAAGCTCGAGAGCAAACATGTGTTGTTGTATGTGTGGAATACAGTGTTGCTATGATATGTGTGGCTTTGGGATAACTTTGTGGGGAAATAGCGTCTGAATGCGGACATGTAATTGTCGATTGCTACGGAGATTTCTGGAAGTGAAAATTGTTTGACGGTTTCAGATGTGATATTGCAGTGTGAACATGGCTAAATCTTTCATTGAGAAGATTGAATATTGCTTCCAGTCCACTTGCCTCCTCAATTTTTGCAGTTTCGGGGGAGTATTTTCTTGTTTCTGTATAAATTGTGTTTGTTAGTTCCTTACATACATGGGGATGGGGGGAGGTATGCTTGGGGTGTTTTACGATGTTAGCTTGAAATGGATCTTTGTATGCAGCCACCTAAGCGGTACCGACAAAATGGAGAAGGAATTCACATTTATGCTATTGTCAAACGCACACCACATGTTCCTACTGGTATCAACTGCTTTTTTGCGGCATGAATTGACGTGACGTAACACCATATCTCCGTTTGATAGTTGAAATCGCGGTAAAACACTTGACACAAATGTTAGCGGAATACGACTGTTCATTTTCGTCCCTCACATCAATCCCATAAACC
Source organism: Aplysia californica (assembly GCF_000002075.1). Classification (NCBI taxonomy): domain Eukaryota; kingdom Metazoa; phylum Mollusca; class Gastropoda; order Aplysiida; family Aplysiidae; genus Aplysia; species Aplysia californica. Next base: position 612,008 of record NW_004797281.1, on the reverse strand, counting down.
AAGAGAATATCTCCTGCCATTGTCTTACATAATCGGGGCTTTCTGTACTTTTTTTGTTTGACAGTTAAATTTAAACGCCAACACACACGACAAAGTTCATTCAGAGACTCTATGCCTCTCATATGTGTGACTGACCCATTGCATTTTAACGATTTTTACTTAGGGACACAATTCACTAACTGATTTCCAGTCACCGCAAAGTGCTGGAAAAACAAAATTCACATCATTAGAAAATATGATTTGATGGCTATCACACCGCGCAAACAGAAATAAAGACCATCGTTCCATTCTCGAATGATTTGTAATTAAATTTGAAGAGATAACATTATTAACGGCGCTTCCGATCACATAACACTCACAATTTAAAACTGTTATTATTCCCAAACGAATCAATGAAAACTGTTGAAACTTTCACAAGATATCAAGAAGACGTAGACGAAATAGGTTCTGTGGGTAGAGTGAGCATCATTTTACGGCTCATGAAATTAGGGGAAGAAACGCGTTCTGATAAGGACAAGATAGGACAGCACTGTGCACGAGTTGACCCCGGTCAATCCCCGACTTGACGCGTGAAATTGCAGGTCACCTGCCGCTAATTTATGGCCTACCGCGGGGGGCCCAGACTAACTAAAAGATCGCTGAGACGGAATTTCGGACGCCGTGTGCTCTCCAGCTGGGTCTGTCAGGTGCAAGGCTCTCCCATGTTGAAGTATAAGTCCTTCAGTAGAAACATGCTCAGTGTGTCTTTGTAACGCTTTTTTGGTACGCCAACCGTACGCTTCCCTGAGGACAGTTCAATGATAAAGCACACTATTAACTTTATCACTCGCTAATACGGCTACCCCCAGTGGGTCGGGGGGATATAAATAGACCCACTGCTCCGCCAGCAGGAGGTGCAACCCCTTCACTGGCGATTTGTCGCCCATGGACATTTACGCTCAGGTGCACATGGGCGACACTTGCTTTGGTGTATCGTCTGTCTTCTATCGTCTTTCTTCCTTCTTCTTTCGTCCTTCCCCGAGCTTACCGGGGAATAAAATAAAAATAGTTGGCTGTCCCATCAACAGGGGGTGTAACCCCCCCGCTGGTGGGATGCCACTCGTACGTCACTAGCTCTCTGACGTAGGGGTGGCATCTTTTGTCCGCTCTTGCTATGTCTTCTATCCATCTATCTTTCTTTCCGTTCTGTCGACCGAAGGTCCGGTCCAGCAAAGAATAGACACCAAACCCCCGCAACGCGAGGCACCCCGTTGACCGTGGGGTGCGACCCGTACGACCGGAGAAGGGGACCCTGGTGGCTGAGGTGTGGCTTTCCTCACCAACACGCTACTTTGGCCCTGGATTCGGTCTAGACGGGCGGGTGCAGTGGCCTACTGCACTCAATCGGTTGCGACCGGTTCATAAAACCGGTTTTGGCCAATCTTGGTTAGAAGGCAAGATTTCTTGCCGTCTGATTGGGATTATACCTCCAGGGTAGCCCTGACACCAGCTATGGACTTCCGAGCGGTGTCCCCTTGTTGGACTCGGTGGCGGGTGGGGAGCCCTGGAGATGAATAAAAACGATTTTTATATGGATATGAAAACAAAAATTTCTCCCCCTACCCCAATTCCCAACAAGTCCCTGTCAGGAGGAGCGGGTGCAAATCCTGACCAGGGCAAAAGAAAACGGATGAGACAAGACGACAATGTCAGTATCTGGGACCTGCCCAGACAAACATCGCTAGGATGGTCACCTTATTTGGTGATCTCCTCAGCAGATGAATCTCAAAAGAAAATTACATCCCTAAGCGTCTTTGCCATTGGCAAAGCTTTTAGAGCCTGTGGCATCCCCAAACCCAAGAAAGTCTCCCCCCAGGGGTCTGGCGACCTCTTGGTGGAGGTTGCCAATGTGGCCGATTCCGTACAATTACGGAAATGTACGTCGTTTGGTGGCATCCCTGTAAGTGTTGAGCCTCACAGGAGTCTCAATACTTCCAGGGGTGTTGTAAAGAGCCGTGACCTAGACGGCTGTACGGAGGAAGAAATGGTACAAGAAATAGAAGGTGTCACCCACGCTCGTCGTGTCATAGTGCGACGAGATGGGAAAGAGATCCGCACCAACACATGGATACTGTCTTTCGACTGTCCAAGACCTCCAACCAAACTGACGATAGAGTACTTGGAACTAGAGGTAAAACCCTACATTCCTAACCCGATGCGCTGTTTTAATTGCCAGCGCTTCGGGCATACAAAATTAAGATGCCGGCGAAATGCTGTTTGCCCTCGCTGTGGCAAGGAGGGTCACACAGAGGAATCCTGCACGTCAGTTCCTCGGTGCCCAAATTGCCAGCAGGGAGGACATCCAGCATATTCGAGGGAATGTCCCAAGTACTCTCAAGAAAAGGCCATCCTAACCCACCGAGCGAAGTTCGGAGGCACCTCTGCCCAGGCTAAGGCAGCCGTCTTCCCGATGGGATTGGAATCAACACAGAAAACAACTTACGCAGACGCTGCCAAGGCAGGCCCCAGAAATGCTGACAACGAAAAAGTAAAATACCAAACCGTGAAGGCGCCACGTACGTCAAATAAAAATAAAAAACCCCAAAAGCGCCACGATAGCCAGGAGGAGGACATGGAGCTCTCCCTCCACACATCCCCTCCAAAACCTCTCTCGACATCTGCACCCCCAGGACCCTCACCATCTCCACCTTCATCATCACAACCATCCTCATCCTCACCACCATCTTCATCCTCACATACATCATCCTCATCCACATCCTCATCCTCACCACGCTCATCTTCATCCCCACCGCCAACTACATTTTCATCTTCACCACCATCATCACCTCCATCCCATCATCCTTCATCCAATAAAGCCCCTCCACCCACTCCCCGCACCCGCTCCCCCTCCTCTACCCGCATCCAGGACTCCGGTCCTCCTCCCCCTCCACACTCTCCCTCAAAAAAAGGCTGCGGTCCACCGTGACCGCAGCAAAACAAAACAAAGACAAAGGTCACCAACGACCAAAAAAAAAAGTATCGAACCCGTGCCTTCAAAATAAATTAAAATGGCAGTTCTTCAGTGGAACATTCGTGGTTTGCGTGCAAACCAGGCAGAACTCTCTTATCTTTTGACTTCACACACCCCAAATGTAATCTGTCTACAAGAAACTAAATTGCCAACACCCACATTCACATTAAAAAACTATCAAACTTACAACCAAATATACACCGACAACCAAAAGGCCTCTGGGGGCAACTCCATTTTAATAAATAACCAAACTCTACACAGACAAATACAACTAAACACAACACTTCAAGCAGTTGCGGTCAGGGTCACCCTACACCGTCCTATAACTATCTGTTCAATATACATCCCCCCAAATTATCCTCTATCTTTAAGAGAACTAATAAACCTCAGAGACCAGCTCCCACAACCCTTCATCATGTTGGGAGATTTTAATGCCCATAGCCCTCTTTGGGGAAATGAACCAACTGATACTAAAGGTAAAATCATAGAAGATTTCTTAATAAAAACCAGTACTAGTATTTTTAACGACAATTCCCCAACATTTCAAAATTCAAATAACCTAAACGTTTCATCCATAGATTTAACCCTTTGTGATCCTGACCTAATTCCAGACTTTCAGTGGTCGGTCCTGGACGACCCACACGGATCGGACCACTTCCCCATCACCCTAATTCCAGACATTCCACACCGAACTCCTATCCCAGACCGTTTCAATCTTAAAAGAGCGGACTGGGATGGGTTTCACGTGGAATGTCTGGAGAAACGCAATCCATCTCAAACACAAACACAAACTTTTGAACGATTTCATGAAACCCTTCTCGAGATCGTTCAAAAACACATACCAAAATTATCCACCAAAACCCGAAGAAATAAATGTTGGTTCACTGAAGACTGCCAAAAAGCTGTTGCGGCCAAAAAATCAGCTCTCAGGAAGTTCGTCAACTCTAAAACTAACGAAGACCTCATTAATTTCAAAATTGCGCGAGCCCAAGCACGCAGAAAAATCAGAACAGCCAAGAAAACATCTTTTCGAGATTATGTCTCAAAAATCAACAACAACACACCAATGCACAAAGTCTGGAAGATGATAAAGAAATTAAAAGGTACTAAAAAAGACACAATTAAACACATCCTTAAACCGAATAACTCCTACGTAGAAACCGAAAAAACAGTTGCTGACTGTATAGCATCAACTCTCTCCGGAAATTCCTCTACCCACAATTACAACCCTGAATTAAAAAAAGTAAAAATGTCTTCTGAAAAGACAACTGTTGATTTTACCTCTTCAAATGAAGAACACTATAATTGCAGCTTTTCTCTTAACGAATTAAAATGTAATATTGCAGAACTATCAAACACAGCTCCAGGCCCTGATCAAATACACAACGAAATCATCAAACGTCTTCCAGACGAAACACTCCTATTACTCCTTGATATTTACAATGAACTCTGGCATTCTCAACAATTTCCGAACAGTTGGCGTCTTGCCACTGTTATACCAATCCCAAAACCAGGAAAAGATCACTCTAACCCTTCAAACTACCGTCCCATAGCCCTTACAAACTGTTTCTGTAAACTTATGGAAAAACTTATTAACAAACGACTAATGTGGTTTCTCGAAACCTCAAACTCCTTATCCAATTTTCAATGCGGTTTTCGCCAAAATCGCTCTACTATTGACCATCTCGTCCGACTTGAAACTTTCATTCGGGAAGCTTTCATTCGAAAAGAGCACCTTGTGGCTATTTTTTTCGACTTAGAAAAAGCATTCGACACCACATGGAAACATGGTATTCTGAAAGACCTGCATGACTTGGGCTTACGCGGAAATCTTCCAGAATTTATACGAAACTTTTTGAAAGATCGATCATTTCAAGTCAAAGTAGGTTCAACATTATCATATTTACACACCCAAGAAGAAGGCGTCCCCCAGGGAAGCATCTTATCGCCCATTCTTTTCGAAATCAAAATAAATTCCATCACAAAAACCCTTCAAAACAATATTGACTGCTCACTTTATGTTGACGACTTCCTGATTTGCTATAAATCCAAATCCAAAATGGATCACATTGAACGCCAGCTTCAGCTTCAACTCCATAAACTGGAAACTTGGGCAAACGGGCACGGGTTCAAATTTTCCACAGTAAAAACAAACTGTGTGCATTTTTGTCTGTCGCACAAGTGTGTGCGACAACCAGACTTATATTTGTTTGGAGAGAAAATTCCTGTTAAAAAACAAGCTCGTTTCCTGGGCGTAATCTTCGACAATAAACTTTCTTTCCTACCACACTTGAAAGACCTAAAGACGAGGTGCCAGAGTGCTCTCAACGCCTTAAAAGTATTATCCAATCCTGAATGGGGAGGAGATACTGAAATACTCCTTCAACTTTACCGTTCTCTTGTCCTTTCCAGGCTGGACTATGCCAGTCCTGTTTACGGATCAGCCAGAAAGTCTTACCTTAAAATTTTAGACCCTGTTCAGAACCAAGGCCTTCGCCTTGCCCTAGGCGCTTTCCGTACTTCACCTGTAGAAAGTTTACAGGCAGAAGCGCATGAACCATCTTTGGAACTTAGAAGGAAAAAACTCTCTTTGCAGTACGCTTTGAAACTTAGCTCAGTACCCCAAAACCCAGCCCACAAATGTGTCTTTGGCCTTCCCGAAGACCTAAAAACTCTATCCTCCTTAGGAAATAAAGTAAGCCCTTTCGGAATAAGAATCCAGAACGATCTCAAAGACATTGATTTTTCTGAAGACATAATCGAGCCCTTTGTCATGTCCAGCATACCTCCATGGCATTTAACCAAACCAAACATAGATACTAGTCTTGAAAAACACAACAAAAAGTCCACAGACAAAACTACATACTTAAACTCATACAAACAGCTGATAAATAGATACCCTGAAGCAGAGAAACTCTTTACAGACGGATCCAAAAATGACTCCGCAGTAGGAGCTGCTGCCCTTGCATCGCCACACAGCTTAAGCTTAAGGAAACTCCATCCAGAGGCTTCAGTCTACACTGCTGAGGCTACAGCTCTTGAAATGGCCCTAAATATTATAGATCAATCAACCAAGTCTACCTTCTTAATCCTTTCAGACTCTCTCTCTTGTCTGAAATCTTTAGAGCGCTCTGACACCTCCGACAACAGAATTTTGAAACTTATCATTAAACTGCATTTTCTACATCAGTCTGGAAAAACTATTACAATAGCTTGGCTTCCAAGCCATGTAGGCATTGATGGCAACGAAGCCGTTGACCAATTTGCCAAAGAATCTCTAAAACTACCTGAAAACAAAAATAGTAAAATCCCTTTCTCTGACATGAAACTGAAAGTAAAAGAACACATCACATCCTCCTGGTCCCAAAGTTGGAATCAACAAATACACAACAAACTCCATTACATTCAACCGAAACTTACGCCCAGGAAACCATTTTCTCTACCACGAAAGGAAAAAGTAATTTTTACCCGACTAAAAATAGGACACACGCACGTCACGCACAAACATTTGCTCGAAGGAGAGGAAGCTCCTTTTTGCGTGGCGTGCAACACAGATTTCACAGTTCGGCACATCCTAATGGAATGTGTCGACTTTAATTATGTCCGTGATAAATATTTTAAATGTAACGATATTAAGACCCTTTTTAACATCATAGAACCTAAAAGAATTTTAAGTTTTATAAAAGAAATTGGACTGTTTAATAAAATGTGAAAATATATAGTTGTCGTTGTCGGTGTATATATACATACACTGAGATTTGTATTGTATATACAAATGTAAATAAGCCTTTTCCATATTTACAAAATTTTTTTATAAATGTTTGTTCGTCTTTTTAGCATAATAGAAATAGTGTGATCGTTTGCGGTTGCGAGCTCCGAAAGACTCTTTATTAAAAACACGTCTGATTTTGTAGCGGTGAAACCAAAATTGTGTCGATAGTGCCGTAAAACATCTACCCAATCAATCAATCAATCAAAGCTAATACAGCAATGCTGATCGTCGCATTGTGCAGCTCTTTTTTAATATATATATATTGTATTTTGTGGGGGTTTTTGTTGCTAACGTTAGGGTTATTTTGTCACCGTTATGACAACCCACCTGCCTTAAAGCCACGTCACCGGCATTACTTCTAACTTACTCTCTCCCTATACCGTCAGGTACGTAAGGCAAGGCAGAGAGCAGTCGTGGGTGGTTGGCGGATGCTCTGGTGTGGTTTGCTTCTTCTTTCCTTTCAAACATCTATTGTCTTTATCTTCCCTCCTTCTTTTTTGTGTTTGTTACTCTCTTGTAACACCTCCAATCTTTGGCAGTTATATAACCTTATTGTGTTGAAAGTGCCGTAAACAAACGTATAAATACTGAAAAGAGAGCAGTCGATGCCACGTTTGTCTGTCCCTGGCCACGTCCTCCAATTTCGGCAAATCCAGGCCCTGGACGGTTGCCTCATCCTTTATCGTGCCTCTATATTATACCTTCCACCGATATTGCTTGATATTATATTGCGGTCTGGAGATGCCATCTCTGACTCCGAGGTTGACGTGTATTGACCCTCCACCCGTCACGGTTGTGAGGTACCGTTGCACATTCTGCCATACCAAGAATAGTCTATGTTTTTTATGTTGTAAGTGCCGTGCTGTAAAACGCTTACTAAAACTAAGAACCATCTTCTGAATGATCCAAATGATGTCGATAGAGGTGTAAAAAAAATAACTTCACTAATTTTTTAACTCCCTCTCTCCCCTTCCTTCGACAACAACAGGACGTGAACCTGACCTGGTACCAGACATGGCCGCAGATGACGTCATGCTTCCAGGACACGGTGCTGGTGTGGGTGCCGTGCGGCTTCCTGTGGCTGGCAGCTCCCTTCTACACAGCTCACCTGGCCGGTGTCCCCAGCGCGGGCCGCGGGGCCAGCTTCACGCCGCTGTTTGTGGCCAAACTGGTGAGTGAGTGAGGGGGCCATAGATTTGTGTATCAGCTTCACGGCACTGATTGTGGCCATGCTGGTGAGTGAGTCATGGGGCCTTAGATTTGTGTATCAGCTTCACAGCGCTGGATCTATCGTCCTGGCCTCTGCTCCTTCTTTTTTTGTGTGTTTGTTACTCTCTTGTAACGCTTCTAATCTTCGGCACTTATTTGACCTTAATGTGTGGCAAGTGCCGTTAAACTCTTACTAAAACAAAAGTAAGATAGTGCACTCTGAGGTATTTCTGGTTCCCTTTGGAACGAAGCCTCCTGCCACCCTAAATACTGAGGCCAAGAGAGAAGTCTGCGAGATGTGCTCACCCACAAGTTGAAATGAGGCTTTTAAATACTAAAAAAATGGAATGTGGTTTTTCTCTGCTAGAACTCGTCTCATTGGCCATAGCAGAAACCACAAATCATCTTTATCCTACTTTCTTCTATTTCTTTTTAAGAAGGAATAATATTCTCCTACCTCTGCTTATGCATTGGTCATCGTCAGACATTGATGAAGTAACTATTATGAAATACCCCATATGTGTGACTCTGTTTGGGCCAAAGAAGGGGCAAGGAGGGAAAGTCCAACGCGCACTGAACTACAGGAAGAATGGTGTTCTTTTCCCTTCGTTAAGATCATGTAATGGCACTGCCTATGGTGCCCAAACAGTAGGAATGAGAATGAAATAAATTACCTCTTTTATTGACTAAATGGGCTGCTCACTAATAAAAATAATGAGGAAGAGGCAAATGCACTTTCTGGGACACTTTAATCAACAAAAAGGGCAGGCACATCATGCTCTCACTGGATCGAAAAACAGTCTGAACTAACCCAAACCAACTCAGACCATCTCGACCTGATCCGAACTGATCTGTACCTCCCAAACAAACCCAAACCCAAACTGAGCTAAACCTATTTAAAAGCGAGGCATCATGGTGAAATCAGATGGTTCTCAAAATAATGAAATTGAAAAAAATGACATTTTTCCACTCATTGGGGGCGATTGTGATAGATTTTTTTTTTTAGCTCAACATCTTTCATATCCATTTAAAAATGCATTTTTGTGTAGATCTTACTGAAAAACATTGATCAAAAGCCACAAAATGTAATTTTGCTGTTTCCAACGACTCTTAAACTTTAGAATTCACCAAACTTTTTGGCCATGTTAAGGCTAAATTTTCCTCAGGAGCATAGTGACCCCCACCTCCTTCAATCACAAACATCTCAACTTTTATTCAAGATAGATGGGTTTTAAGAGTTGTTTTTTTTTAACGAAAAGCTGAACAAACTAACAAGCTGTAAAATTATACCAATAACTCCAAATGCTCAAAAATCAATGAGCACCTAATTCAACCATGTCATGACGCAAACGATGTTTTTCTCTTATCCCCAGGCTGGTCTTGTCTTGCTGCTGATGATGTCAGTTGTGGATGTGGTCAGTGCCATCAACGAAAACGACCGTCAGGGAATCAGCCTGCTCAAGGCTAACGTTTTTGCTGCTGCTCTGCTGTCAGTCACACTTGTGAGTTGGTTGTTTTTTTAAAATCATAGCTCAGTCAGAGTCTGATAATAGTGCCCTCAAGTCTGCTGCCAAACTTAAAGGGACAATTTTCAAGCCTTACCAAAATTATAGTTTTCAATGCACTGTTTCGCTCGTGCACAATATTGAATTGTCAAAAGGCCTTTCAAAGCATTTTAGTTTAAGAAATTATAGGTTCCATCATTGTAGTTCGTGGGACTCAGCAGATTTGCAATCAATATATGAAATTCCTGTGAAATGCCCTGAAAATAGCACTTGCTCCCAGCTACTGAACTCTAGATTTGAACTAAAGTTTCAGATTTTTTTTATCGCACTTTTCTATTGATCGAGTGTTTAAAGGGGCTTTAGACCAACACCACATGTCTGCCAAAAGTTTCAATTAAATTTTACCTTTGAGTGGTTCCTCTGACTGGCATCCGTGGTGTAGCATTAAGGAGTTTTGCCATCGCACACAGAAAACCCGGGTTCAGTGGGGAGAATTTTCTTTGAGTGTCTCAGTCTTTCTCCTGGGACGTTGTATCCCTCAAAGCCTGGGATGGCCATGACAAGCTGGGTTGAAGCCTGCCTCCTAAAATGATTAAAATTTATTTTTGGGGGGTTCCTCAGGTTAGTTTGTGGTCTTTCAGAGCTTTTAACTGTCATCTTTGCAATGTCCTACAGTTTTGTTTTCCCTTCTTTCTCCTCAGTTGTTGGCACTTCTTTTTGTGATAGCAGAACGGAGGAAAAGATTTGTCACCTCAGGCGTGATGTTTATATTCTGGCTGCTGCTCACCATCTGCAACATTGTGCCATTCTACTCTTACATTGAGGAACAGGTAACCACTTGGGATGTGGGCGTGGTTGGTGGGTGCTAAAGCTTGGTCTGCTCCTTTTGCTTCTTTCCAGTGATACTGTTGGTGTTGTTGTGACCTAATTCAGGACTGAAGTGTGGGTGGCTGACAGGTGTTCTTGTGTGATTTGCTTCTTCTTTCCTATCAAGCCTTCGAGATCCTTATCTCTGTTCCTTCTTTTCTATGTTTGATACTCTCTAGTAACACCTCCAGTAACACATGTATGGCCTATTATATTTGTGTTGCAAGTGCTATAAAACTCTTCTTCATCATCATCCAGTGCCAGATCTGCGACAGACATCGGCCATCATGATTTTCCATTCATTCCTTTGCTCGGATGCTCTCAGAAAAGCTACGTTTCCCTGATCTTTCCCTGTTACCCATTTGTTTTGGTAAAAACTCTTACTCAAACTAAAAAAGACTCAGTGCTGAAGCCAAGAGAGAACCCCTCAAGCTGCTCACATCCATGGATGGAAATGAAGCTTTTAATACTTTGCTGTCACTTGGCACGATAATACGACAGTGAAAATTATCCGTTCCAGTCACCTGGCGCAGTACAGTACAGTACTTTTTTGTGATAGCTTTGTGTCCCTGTACAAAGAAGCATGTTAACTGGAATGAAAACTTTTGAGTGGGTGGTTGGCGGATGCTGTAGTGTGGTTTGCTCCTTCTTTCCTATCAAACGTCTATTGTTCTTATATCCCCCCTACTTCTTTCTTGTGTTTGTTTCTCTCTTGTAACACCTCTAATCTTCAGCACTTATATGACCTTATTGTGTTGCAGTCACATAGCCAGCAGTACAAAATACCCGATCCGGTCACCCAGCCAGGAGAGCGATTGCAACGGACTTCACGGACCTGGCGGGACCGGAACAGATAATTTTCTGTGGTGCATTATTGCTCCAAGTGACCGCCCGCAAAGTGTTAAAACTCTTACTAAAACAAAATGTACCTTTTCTTTTCAGATTTACGACTCTGACGTGTTTGAGTTCTCCATATTCTACATCCAGTTTGCCTTCATCGTCACACAGCTGTTGCTGCACTGCTGGGCAGAGAAGCCTGTGCTCACATACGCTTCCCCTAAAGTGAGTTTGTTGTTCTTCTGTTAACAGATGAACATGTCTAGACATTGGGTTATGTTTTGTGTTTTTTGTTTGTTTGTTTTTTAATTTTTTAATTTTTATTTTTTATTTCCTATTTCATTGATTTTTTTTTTTTTATTGGTTGAAAAACGTGCATATACACTGTAGACTTAACAATACATACATATTAATCCTATATAAAAATATCGCTGATGTAATAAGCTTTCACGCATCTTGCATGCTTATCAATGCATTAACTAATATTCCAAATATTTGAAGGATCTGCAATCAAGACATTGTTTTGTGGTGTAGTAGTTTCCCTGTTTATCCTGCTTTCAAAAGATAGCAGTTTGATGTCCTTGTGGATAGAAGTTTTCGACCAGCATTTTCATTCTTCTGCCAGAATGGAGTGCCCCTCTCACCTTGCTGTTGTGGGGACGGGCCAGGTCTGAGCAGTTTACCTTTTAAAAGTTCTTTTATGACCTGAAATGTATCATTGGGGATGCAAAACTTTCAAAGTCAATCAGTACTGATATAGAGGGAAACAAAACAATACAGACAAATCTACTCTAACACTACTAACAGCCACCTGTATAAGACAATCGTTTATACAAATGGCCAATTCCTTTTTACCCCCTTTCATCTTTTGTACCTTAAAATGACGCTGAGTAAGACGGTTGCATGTCTAAGTGGGCCACTGTTTTCCTCGGCAATGAGCAGCTGTCTTAGACAATTACGACTGTAAATGAGGATTGGTTTTCTGTTTAATAATAATTTGCTTTACAGCTGTGTGTAGATATCCAAAATCAAACAATCTGTCATTGCATCACACATCATTTGTAAGCAATCTTTCTCTAGTGCATGTATTTCTTATCTTTATATATGTGTGTACTTTGCATTCGTGAGCATATATGTTCTATGTGAGTGCGGGAGATCTCAGTGTAGAAAAAGTGAGAGAGAAAGACACAAAGAGAGAGGCACAGAGAGAGAGAGACACAGAGAGACAAAGAGAAAGAAAGAGACAAAGAAAAAGGGAGAGAGAGAGAGAGAGAATTTGAATGCATACATATGCGTTGGGGATATATGATACATACAGAGCGAGAGAGAGAAAAATTGAGTTAACACAGTGTAATGATGATGCACACAGCTGTATTGAAAGTGTAGTCCGCGTATTTATTTTAGTTCAGTTGTTAATGTTGCAAAGCACCAAGAGCCACTCTGAAATGGACGCTGTGTACGTAAACTTTGTTATTATTGTTACTGATATATTGTTATTATTGTTATCACCATCATTATTTTTTAATGAAATGTTGTTGTCTTATCATATTCAGAAACCAAGCCCAGAGTTAGGCGCTTCTTTTCCATCGCGACTGACTTTCTGGTGGCTTAATAAGTAAGTGGTTTGCATTGACTTTTTTCTAGAGAGTGTGAAAAAGAAACCCCCCTGTCAATTCAGTATAGTTAGATTATGGTTTGCTTTTCTGTGCAGTGCAGGCGAGTAACGTGTTTGAGTGGGCTAACATAATTGTTAATTCTTTCCAATGGAGGATCAAGCAGTATAATTGAATTATCACATTCTGACATGTGAAGAGTGGAGATACAATATCTGCCTTGATATCTTTTGTCCTCTCCAAGATATCTTAAGTTATCTTAAAGTTGGCTGCTAAGTGTGGGGGATAAGGGATTTGAGACGATCTGGGCTACTGGGTTGGTTTTGTGTAAGACTTATTAGTTTCAAAATAATGAAAGAAAAAAAAAGTAATAATAATATACCTAGGACATGCTAATCTGTCGAACACCATGTCATTTTCTCACAAAAAATAGTCGAGGAAAGTTCCTCAATTTGTGATGTGCAGCAGAGTTACATCTTTAGCATTGTGCCCACTGTTTGATTGCTCCCATGTCTCAATGAATATTTAACTGTGATGGGTGGTTGATGGGTGCCCTGGTGTGGTTTGCTCCTTCTGTCCTATCAAACATCTATTGTCCTGATCTCTCTTCCTTCTTTTTTGTGTTTGTTACAGTCTTGTAACACCTCTAGTCTTCAGCCTTTATTTGTGGATGGTTGGTGGGTGCTCTGGTGTGTTGTGCTTCTTCTTTCCTATCAAACTCTGTCGCCCTTATCTCTCCTCCTTTTTTTGGTATTTGTTACTGTCTTGTAACGTGTCTAATCTTCAGCACTTATATTACCTTATTGTGTTGCAAGTACCGTAAAACTCTCACTAAAACTAAAGAAAACTCTCTAACCATCCACCAAGGTTGATGCTGCAAGGCTACAAAACACCCATCACCGAGTCAGTCATGTGTGACCTTCACCCTCGGGATAAGTGCGAGTCTGTTGTCCCTCGCTTCCTACAGCGCTGGATATATGCTGTCAGGCTAAAAAAAGTCAAGTATGTTTGTTGCTTCAGTGATCTGGGTTAGATGGTCTGCTGTGCTGTGTTGTTGTTTTTTAAAAATCTAGATTTATCTTCAGATTATTATTAGCACTTCATATCCCTGAATCATTAACCCACTTCAATTTCTATCCATTCTCTTATATAACTCTAATTGTCACCTGTTTCCATGGCCGTGTTCATCCAATGGGGGGTGGGGGAGGGTAGGGGGGTAAATTTTGAATAGATGCTTTAAGAGTTCCCATGAAATCATTTTAGAGGGATAAATGACTTTAAAAATGCATGAAAGGCTAGTTTTATTGAGAGAAAGTATGTTCTTCTATGTGTGTTCTCAGGACAGCTTGGGCGATCTGTTAGCTTAGTTGGTACCATGCTGGACCGTGAAGCGAATGGTCCTAGTTCGAATCCCAGACAGGTCATTCTTAAACTCAAGTCATTTTGTGGAGTCTTCAAGACTCTCGGCCCATCTGACTTGGTCCCATTAGAGACTGAATTTAAATTCGGAGGTCCCACTTTTTGACCCTATCCGTAGTCCTGGGGTCATTTTGTACCCCCAGTGTTGTATTCTTCATAATTTAAAATACTTCTAGTGCGAAGGTCTCTTTGAAACTTTCAGTATTTCTCAAAAAATCATTTTGACAGACTGCTATTCAAAGCGTACGGATCGGATTAACGAGTAAATATCCTCTTTGGAAAGTGGTGGCACAAAGTTCCCCTATTCGTATGGATAAGTAGAGCACGATGTACAGATAGGGTTAAATAACCTTATAGTGTTGATAGGGACGTTAATCCCATACATTTACGTTCACATTTTTCACAGGACAGCTGTTCGGTCACAAATGCAAGTGAATTCCTTCTACTCAGGCAACGTCAATGCCGAACCAGTGTCAGAACGAACTCCTCTGATCCGAGGACAGCCCAACGGTTCCTTGTCTTCAGAGAACCAAAAGTCCACAAAGGTTAAGAGGAAAAAGTCTGGTCCATCGCTGGTTGGTGTTCTGTTCAAAACCTTTTGGATGGAGTACTTTCTGAGCCAGATCTGGAAGCTTTTCTACGATGTTCTTGTCCTGTGCAATCCATTGCTTCTAGGGTGAGTCTAGTTTGTTTTTTGTTAATCTAAGTGTATCTCTGTGTACATATGTGTATGGACATCTGTATGTGTGTGTATCTGTGTGTGTGTGTGTTTGTATGTATAAATTTGTGCATTTGTGTGTGTGTGTGCGTGTGTGTGTGTGTGTGTGTGTGTGTGTGTGTGTGTATGTGTGTTTGTGTATAGAAATGTGTTTTTGAATGTGTGTTTGTATTTATGTGTATGAGTGTTGGGGTGAGACAGAGGGATACAGAAAAGTGACTGAACAGACTCTGTTTGGTTTTGGTAACTATTTACTCATTTGCACTTCATGCCAAATGTTGAAGATTCTTCTTTTATAAGAAAATATAATAAAGAACTCAGACTGGGAACATCTTCACTCTAATGTACCCCTTACAGACTTCCCAAATGATACAAATGGTTCGTTGGTTGCAGTGCTGGTTTTGATGAAGTGATGACAAAATTTGTCCAAAAATTACCTAAATATTGTGTTATATGTGTGCTTGTTTGTATGTGTATATTAGTGTATCGGCGGTTTGGTGGATATATTTACCACATGGCAACAAATTTGTCTTTATTATGGAGATCAAGAAAATAATGTGATATTATCTTATTTTATCTTTCTATAATCATATTGGAAACATGAGAGTCTTTATTATACTTACTTTAACTTACTTTACATTTCCGATCCAGGGGCCATTTAAGTTCTAGCCCTTCATTCTGTCAATGTGGCAAAGAATCTGTCTTTATTGTACCGGAAAATCAAAAAGCGTTTAACTCTTTGACCATGTCTGGACAGTGGCAGCGTCCGGTAGTTGAAGTATGTAACCATGGCTGGATGGTACCACCATCCAATGTGAAGTTATTATTATATTATGGTACAGGCCGAAAATAAAATAAGTACGACCTAACAAGCCTTTATTTTGACCCGGAAGTCAAAGATATGAATTCTACATCTGGGTAATGCTTTATCAGTCAATTTGACACGAAACAAGCGTTTTTAAAAGCGCAGTATGTCGGGTCGCATTTCCTCAAACACGAGAGAAGTACCCAGAAACATGATTTTAAATTGCATGGTTAAAGAGTTAATGAAATGTCGTCTGTCGTGGGTCACAGTGAGCTGGTCACCTTTGTCCAAGACCCCAAGGAACAAGCCTGGAAGGGTTACATCCTAGCCCTGGGCCTCTTCTTCTCCACTTGCCTGCAGACCCTGCTCTTCCACCAGGTGTTCCACCTGTCCACCTCGCTGGGCCTGAGGATACGCGCCTCTGTCATCTCCTCCGTCTTCAGAAAGGTGAGCTGCCCGCTGCTCGGGGAATGTTGCCTCAGATAGAAAATGGGGGGTTTTTTGGTTTGTTTTTTTATTGTTCTGAAAGATGAGTCACTTCTCAGGGAATGTTGTCTTAGATAGAAAATGTAATTTTTTATTTTTTATTATTGTTCTTAAAGGTGAGCCGGCCACTGCTTGGGGAATGTTGTCTCAGATAGAAAATGTTTAAAAAAAATAATTTTAAGTTATTGTTCTGAAAGATGAGTCACTTCTCATGGAATGTTGTCTTAGATAGAGAATGTTATTTATTATTTTTTTTATTATTATTTTGAAAAATGAGCCGGCCGCACTGCTCATTGGGGAATGTTGTCTCTGATAGAAAATGTTTTTTTTATAATTTTTTAAAAGTTATTGCTCTGAAAGATGAGTCACTTGTTGTGGAATGTTGTCTTAGATTGAAAATGTTCCTTTTTTATTATTTTATAATTATTATTTTGAAAGATGAGTCATTTCTCAGGAAATGTTGTCTTAAAATCTAATAATACGAGATAGAAGATGTTATTTATGTTATGATTATTATTATTATTATTATCATTACACAGAAAGATGAGCCGAGGGAATGTTGCCTTAAAATCTTATAATAACAGATAGAAAATATCAATTATGATTTATTATTATTGTTATTCAGATAGGTGAGCCGCTTTCCAAGGAATGTGGCCTTAAGATTTCATCAAGGACGTGATATAGTAATAGTAATGCAGATCATTCCTGCAGCGCCTACTACTATACATTACAGCTCTAGATGCTTTACAATGCCTTCATTTCAACACAAAATACATGAGCATGAATGCTTGAACATATGTGAGTTGTGCTGACAAAATGAGTTACTTCTCGCAATCCGCAAATGGAGATATTGGCCAAAAATCGACACCAGGGTCACTTTGTAGATTTTCTATTAGTGCCATATTCTTTAAGTATAACATTCCTTTAATTATTTCATATTTTAAAATTATTTTAAAAACTTCACCAATAAGCGTGATGTATCTATTTCCGTAAGGCTCAAATCTGAGAAGTAACTCTTTTTGTCAGCTCGCTTCACATATGCTTCTTAGATTACTGCTAAGACATAAGCAGACATTCATACTATCACAGTACAATCTGACAATGTGTTCATAACATGAAGAACATAAAAGTTCTAGAACACTATAAATAGTGAGGACTATCAAGATAGAACTTCATAAAGTATATATTTTTAAAAATAAATTGTAAATTTTGCCTCCAACTTTGTATTTCTAAATAAATCAACATATATTTTTTACTCAATGTGTTGAGTAGGGTCACATTTGAAACCATCTGTTGACTTTGTCAAGTCTAGTATGTGACTATAACTCAAACCCTGTCCTAAGCGGCCACCTGCTGCTTATAACAGATCACTTTTCTCTGTGATCTTGAGTGACAATAATGAACAGGTTCCATTGTAAATGTTCGAAGATGGTGATTCAGGATTTCATTTCAAAATGGAAACGTTACTGAAATGGCTGTCTGTGTTTTTTCAGGCCCTGACCATGGACAACGCGGCACGTAAAGAGTCAACGATCGGCGAAGTTGTCAACCTGATGTCAGTGGACGCGGAGCATCTGGAGAACATCATGAGCTACCTGTGGGCCATCTGGTCGAGCCCGCTACAGATCTTGGTCTCTCTCTACCTGCTCTACGACACAGTCGGTGAGTGCTCTCTGTCATACATTGCTAGACCCATAACACAGCAAGGCCCACTCTGGGGGGAGGAGAAATAAGGCAATTTCCAAATGTTGTTTTTTTCATTTCACTGCAAGTGATGTCTTACTTCGCACTCGAAAACTGTTACAAACTTTTCCTAGTGTGTGCGGGGGCTGAAGTTATAGTATTTGCCTCATGTAGCGTTGAGCTACACCAAACAAGTTGCCATTTCTAGAAAGAGAAAAGCAGATGTAGTACTCTGTCACTTTGTCCTTCCTCATTTCTCCCATGTAACCTCCCCAGGTTTGTCCATGTTTGCCGGGGCTGCTTTCCTCATCTTCCTCATCCCGGCCAACGGCGTCATCACGGCCAAACTGGGCACCTTGCAGACACAGCTGATGGCGTGCAAAGACGAGAGGATGAAGGTCATGAACGAGCTACTCAGTGGGATCAAGGTTTGAGTCTTTCTAAAACAACCTAGAGTCTTTGACGATATAAACGCAATTATTAATATTGTTATTGTTATTATTGTTGTTGCTATTATTATAATTTTTATTATTGTTATCATTATCACCTTGTTCATGTGGTGGCCAGGGAAAATCAGGGATGAGTCACAATGTTCAAAGTCAAGCAATAAGCAAAATATGTTCAATTATGAGTCACAGGTAAAAAAATTAGACATAATCTCTCTCTTTCCAAAAACTAAATTCTTGCATTATACACATGTTATCTATCTATCTATTATTACTATTATTATTATTATTATTATTATTATTATTGTTATTATTGTTATTCTTAAAAGGTTGCCCAAAATATTGTCATTAAATAGTATTTTATTGCTGCAACGTCCATTACAACACCATTAAGCACAAGTAGACTCTCCTCATGTTAATGTAACTCCCATCTCCAGTAAGACTTGAAACTTTCCCACACAATTCATGTTTAAGAACATAAAATTGGGGATTCGAATTCTGTCTTCCCCTCCATAGCCACATGTGATGCTGACTGAGCTAACGGCTTGCCCTTTCAGATTGTGAAGCTGTTTGCGTGGGAGAAGAGCTTTAAGCGGCGCGTTCTGGAAGTCCGAGACGCGGAGTTGAGCAAGCTGAGGACGGGAGCTTTGTTGACAGCCATCTTGACCTTCTCCTGGACTGCTGCCCCTTTTGTGGTAAGTCTCATAACGTTCTGAGAGAGGTTCTTTCTTTGGGAAAAGGTGGAGAATGCGTTTGTCTTTTATTTATGTGTATAACATTCTTGATCCCAAGCAAGGACACTGGGGTAAGAGATTTCAAGAACCTGGGATATAGACTCAAACGTTACCCTCAGAACATGCTTCCCTTAATTGGACATCGAATCAGTTTCTTTGGCGGGAGAGGCAAGCAGCTATCCCTAGGAGTTATAATAATAATAATAAATTACATTTATATAGCGCTCAACCCTGAATAAAGTACACAGGCTCTGAGCGTTTTACAATACAGTACAACATACAACTGTAACATAAAACATTATGAGTCTCCAATACTTATTACAAGGATAAAACGAAAGAGGAGAGACAGAGAGACAGAAGACAAAGGCATGCTCTGACATGCAGAGAAAGTAAAAGACAAAGTCAACATACTTAATATTTTTTTTTACATGGACTAATTCTGTCTTTGTGAGATCAGTATAATTCTGTCATTGTCTTGGTAGCAAAAGTATATGAACTAATTTCTGATTGCGAGATCAATAAAATCTTGTCATTGCCATGGTAACGAAGGCTTCAACTGTTCCCTCACTCAGGTTTCTCTGCTGACCTTCCTGTGCTACGTGTTCACCTCAAACGATCACTATCTGGACCCCAAAAAGGCCTTTGTGGCCATTTCTCTCTTTGACATCCTTCGCTATGCAATCAACTTTGCCCCCATGATTGTCTCTGATTTAATCAAAGTAAGTACAGATGTTTGTTCCTTTTTTTGTGTGGTTGTTGGCAGGTGCTTCTGGGTGGGATCTACTTCTTTAGTTTTAGTTTTAGTAATAGTTTTACGGTACTTGCAACGCAAATAAGTCATATAAGTGCTGAAGGTAAGAGATTTTGCTGGAGAGTAATATGTAGAGAAAAGGATGAGAGATAAGGACAATAGAGGTTAGATAGGAAAAAAAGAGCAAACCACACCAGAGTACCTGCCAACCACCCACATATACATCTTTATTTCTTCTACGGTTGTTTTTTTGTCTGTCTGTAAGTCTTACTTTTTTTTCAACCTTTATATGACTGTTGCCGTGTGGATGTGTTTGTCACTACTGAAAAACTGCTTTTTTAAAAATTATAGTTTCTGACTGTTATATGTACCCATTCACACAATTTAGGTCATTTTGGAGGTGGTTTTCGTCTCCCTGCCCATGCTGCATGCTAGACTTAATGATATATCTTGCAGAGAGATAATGGATGATCTATCTTCCCAAGATGTTCAATGATATATCCTACTGAGATAATGGATGATACATTTTCCCGAGGTCCAGGATGAAAAGTCCTTCCTGAGATACTTGATAATATATATTCCTGAGGTATACAATGATACATCCTCCCAAGAGACTGGACAAAACATCTTTCTGTGACATTCAAAGATATATGTTCTCGAGATCCTGGATTTATATATCTTCCGAAGGTACTGGATGATACATCTTCCTGAGATACTCACTGATATTATCTTCCTTATTTGGGAATATAACTCATGCCTCATTGCAAAGAGCCTGACCATTACGTCACAGTCTTCTAAGTTTCTTGTCCATTAAACATGACTGGTGCCTAAATATTTATTTGGTTAACGTTATATCTAACCACATACCGAATCTTTTCACAGGCGGTCATATCTGCTCGTCGTATCGGTCACTTCCTGTATCATGATGACCTGGACAAGAACAGTGTCTCTCACTTTGAGAATGCAGGTGAAGAGTACTTAGATAGCCCCTGACCCTTTGTAATAAATATATAAGAATGCTCCCAATATTGTGTCCATGGGAAAGGCACTTTACATGAGATTTAGTTTGGTTTTACTGGAGAATGATGTTAAGATTGGAGATCTTTCCACTGCTAAAATAAACTTACAGTGTTGCAAGAGACGTTGAACCCTAAACAAATTGGTCACTGCACTTAGAGTGATATTGCTGAATACCATAGTCTCTCTCGCCAGTTGATTGAGGAGGAAAATAGGGAGGCAGAAGCCAGTACTGCCATTGAGAGGATGATGCTTTTGGGAATACAAAAAGGAAGCGGAAAATCTGGCATCCTTGCAGGAAAGAACAGAAGAACATTCAACCAGTTATGCACTGGCACAATCAGTGGAAAGACCCATGGCGACATTTTTGAGAGAGCAACGGAGCATCAATGGACATGCCCGGAGTGCAGGAATGTTGCTTCCTGAAACAATGAACAATGATGCCATAGTCTCAAGTGAATTTGAAAATATGTTGATTGTAGGTGTGGTACATATCTGATATAGATCTAGTGTTCAAACGTTCTTTTCCTCATCATTTAAAAAAAAATTATATTGACTTTTTAGAATACATTTTTTTGTAGGGCGCACTGCATTTTGGTAACCATTGACAACTTATGTTGACGAACTTTTGCTGATGAAGAAAAAAAACAACAACATTACATCTATTGCACTTTATCTGCTCAGCGATATAGCCTTATGATGTTACTGTAAACCTATTTTCCTTCTTGAAGAACTTACAATTTACTTTGTTTGTATCTGTCAACAGAGCATGCAATTACAATCACAAATGGAAGCTTCAGTTGGAATGAAGAAACTGGAGAAACTTTGAAGAAGTAAGTATTTTATTTACCAGTGAGAACTGTCATCAAATTTCCTGATGGAGTCCCATGAGCTGCTTGCAGTACCTTGTTTTGTCTTAGGCTACTTCCCTGAACCTGTACCAGAGTAGCAATGTTCAAGGGGTGAGAAATGTTACTTTAGTAACATCATTTTTTCTCAGGTCGTGACATCCTGTTTGTAAGACTGGCTGTGAAAATATATTTTCAATGCAGTATTCTGTTGTTTCCTCAAGCTAATCGATAAAGTTATTTATCTCTAAATAGCTGACATTTTCAAAAAGTTGTATCTTCTGATTGTGTTTTGGGGATTTTTTGTCTTTGGAAACATTTAGAATTTGAATTTTGACATATTTCTATAGCACATGCAGTCAATACCAAAGATTAAGAAAGTGATAAAAATAAAAATGTTCAAAATTTCAGGATGAGTACATATCTAAGCAGCTGATGGATGATATGTATGAGTATATTTATACCTCAGGTTGATTGATTGTAAATTCTTTATTCCGCCATTGACACAATGTAGATTATTTAAGAGATGGGCTGCTTCCACTGTGCCTGTCTGGTTTAGCCTGAGCTAAGTGGGATAGGGCTTCCCCAGCAAAAAGAGGGGTATACTCTGTAAAATGTGTGCGATAATGAAGAGCTGAAACAATACACCACAAACATGGGTCAATAAACGTGGAAGTCCGTGTACATAATACAGCCATTGAAGATACCTCCGCAGTTTAAAGGAAAAAGAAAGAGCAGGCCTGCCCAAACCAGCTGTCCGTACAAAATTGTGAATAAATCAATACCCAGTGTTGAAGAGGCTGTAGGCGGTATAAAGGATTGAGAGTGCAGTTACAAATTGCTAATGGTCGACTTAAAAGTGATGGAAAGGCGAGAGACACAACACTTGTGTTGGGCAAGGAAGTTGAGCTGTTTGATAAAAAAATGTTTCCCTAAAGGTTATACAAAACTAACGAAAATGCTCCTTCATGTAAAATCAAACAATAATGCTCTCTGCTTTTCTAAATGAGCTTTGCTTCCTTCTCTGCTTCTGAAAAAAAATTATCGTAATTTTTTTTCCTTTCCATTCTCTACATCTGGCAAGGAGGGTTAGCATCCCGACTCCTTGATGATTTGATGATTTAAGTTGTGTTGATAAGGGCGTAAAACGTGTTTTTAATCATTCAATCATATTTTCTGCTTTTCGTAGTGAGCTTTTCCTCCCTCATGCTACTGGTAAAAAACGACGACAGAATTTATTTTTTCATTTCTTCCCCTTCTCTCCATGTCTCCAGCATTAATGTGAAGATACCTGACGGTGAGCTGGTGGCTGTTGTGGGCACGGTGGGTAGCGGCAAATCATCGCTGCTGGCAGCCATGTTGGGGGATCTGGACAAGACGGAGGGCTCTGTCAATGTCAGGGTGAGAAGTTTCTGCTTTGAGGGAATTTTTGCCCTGTCTATTTGTGTGTGTCAAATGGGTAACGGGGAATGATCAGGGAAACTTGGCTTTTTTAAGAGCATCTGAGAAAAAGGAATGAATGGAGAACCATGATCGCAGATGACTTCCGCAGATCTGGCACTGGATGATTTGGGTGTATGCCAGTGAAAACATCCTGAACTAGACGCCCCCTGCCCCCATCTCTTTACCTTCAAATCATCTCTAAGTGGAAAGAGTTATTGGTTACAAAATATGTTGTTTGGAAATAAAGAACAATGCCATCACATGCTTAGGCAGGATCTGTAGTGTAGAGTGATGACAGTGTACTAGATGTGTCCCTTTTGTTAAGAAAGGGTACAGGAATTCCAGAAATTGTCCCAAGTTTTCATAGCTCTTTGACATGGGCTCATGTAGAGCATTATACTTTAAGTGGTGATAAAATAGACAAGTGGTGAGTCTGTGAATAGTTTTCCCATCCCATGTGATGATGTTTAAACGTAGACAATTGACACTTAGACAATTAACCGTCACGTGTCCAAGAAATCCCCTGTGCAAACAACCACTTTCCTCTTCCCTTCTTGTGTGTTTTTGGATGTTTTTTTAAAATATTACAATGGCACTGTCAAAGATGTCCACCTATCTAAGACAGCCATATTTCTCCTAAACGGTAGGTGGTTAGTGGGTGCTCTGGTGTAGTTTGCTCCTTCTTTCATATTCAACATCCATCGTCCTGAGCTCTCCTTTTTTTCCTTGAATGTTACTCTCTAATAATACCTCTAATCTTTAGCACTTATATGACCTAATTGTGTTGCAAGGGCCGTAAAGCTCTCACTAAAACTTAAACTTTTCCTCAACTGTAGGTGGCCGTGGTTGACAATTTAAACTGTAATAATGATAAATAATAAATAGCATTTGTATAGCACATGTCCCGAATCGAAAGCAAGCTCTATGCGCTTTACACTATATTATTACCCCAGCAGACCATAGAACACTCAGAAACATTCTCAGCTTCCTGGGAAGCATACAGTGCAAGCAACTGCTTAAGTGCTCAAACACTAACAAACTGACAAGATCTTTTTCTGTCTATAGCTGGATACCCATTTTAATCTCTGTCGGGCCCGCGGCTCGAACCCCCGAACCCGCAACCTCACGATCATGAGTCCCGTAGCTTAACCACTAGGTCACCTACACCACTGTATGTAAAAACTGCTTGTTCTGTCTAGGGTACTCTGGCGTATGTGCCGCAGCAGGCGTGGATTCAGAATGACACGGTGCGCAACAACATCCTGTTTGGGCGGCCCATGGACAAGGCTCTGTACGACCGCTGTGTGGAGGCCTGTGCCTTGACCCCGGACCTGGACATCCTGCCCGCCGGTGACCTCACAGAGATTGGCGAGAGGGTGAGTGAAAGTTATGTTCCGACTACTGTGTGGATATTCGTTATTTTGACCCATTGAAAGAAAGGTGGTATATTAGAGTTTGACTTTTTTTTTCCACTATACTTATATGTAATAAAGTCCTAATTCTGCTTTTTATTTCCATTAAACTTATTTATGATAATGTCCTACTTCTGCTTTTTATTCATTATAGGCCTACTTATATGTAATAATGTCTTAGTTGGGCAGTAAGATCCCACAATAGCTACAAAATATTTGAGAGGTCTATTCCTAAGTTATGGAGTTCATAGCACCATTTCTATCAGAAAATATTATTGATTTTTCATATTAATATCAAACTGTTTTAGGCTTGAGTTTATTTTATATAATAATGTCTCTTTTATTATATCAAAGAACTCCATCAATCACTCTGTGTTTGTTTGTCTTCCTCAGGGCATTAATCTATCGGGTGGTCAGAAGCAACGCGTGTCGTTAGCGCGGGCTGTGTACTCTCAGGCGGACGTGTACCTTCTGGATGACCCACTCAGTGCTGTGGACTCACACGTCGGTCGACACATCTTTGATCACGTCATGGGGCCCTCAGGCATGCTTCACAGCAGGGTAATGGGCCTTTTAATTTTGGCTATATTGTGTTTTAAATAAATAAGTAAGTGTTTTTGGTTATACACCTCTTTCAATGCTTTTTGGTTATTTAAGAGGTGGGACCTCTGAATTTGGCATCCATCTCCAACAGGACTGAGCCATATGGGTTGAGAGCCTTTAAATCTACATAAAATAACCAGAGTTCAAGAAGAATGCCAAGTCAGGATGTGAACCAGAGCAATGCGCCCTGTAGTTGAGCATGATACATGTACCAGCTGAGCTAGTGGAACACCTGTGTGATATTGTTTTGTGAAACAGGTGCTGCAAGGAAGGGAAATGGTATATATTGTTTTTTCTCTTCTGAAAATGTCTTTTTATGCACAAAATCAGTTGTCATTTTTATTGCTTTTGTAGCCAGACCAAGAAAAATCTTATTTCTTTTCTGTTGTAATCCATTCTAAGTTTAAATGGATGGGAATTGTTTTGAGTTTCTGCCAAGTTGAAGAATTGTTACACAGATTGTTTGTGGGTGGTTGGAGGGTGCTCTGGTGTGGTTTGCTTCTTCTTTCCTGTCAAACATCTGTCGTCCTTATCTTTTCTCTTTTTTTGTGTTTGTTACTCTCTTCTGACACCCTAAATCTTTGGCACTTATATGACCTTATTGTGTTGCAAGTGTCTTAAAACACTTACTAAAACAAACATACACAGATTGTTTGCCCTGCTCTGCTTAGTAGTTGAGCATTTAGTTTCCCCACTTTTTGTATAGACCCTATTAATATCTGCCCACTAGTATTCTTTATTCTGAAAAAAGCCTTTTCACATCAAATAGTATGAAACTTAAGTTTTCTGTTTTTAGTCGGATATTTTAGAGCCTTTTTAGTGAAAAATGACTTGTTTAAAGATAACATTTGAAGCTGTAGTTCTGACACTCAGAATAAAGGAGGAAGAACTTTTGTTAATTTTATTGATTTCAATAGAGGTCCTGTTCTATAGAGATACATTTCTCACCTCAATTACCAGTGGTTTAAAGTTCTATTCTCAGTCTGACGGTAGACAAGGACTTACATTTTTTTTTTCAGATTGAATCCTGCAATTATATCGTCAGTGTTTTGCCACAATCACCAAAATTAATTTCTAGAGGTTTTTAGATAAAGCTGTTATTCAAGTTAAGACCTCTGGGGACATCTCACCATAATAAAACACTGTGTTTCTTTGTCACTATTTCCTTCCTAATTTTTTTGGGAAACATAACGAACGGCCAAGTCATCATTCTGATTTGGGTGCTCTCTGTCTCTCATTTTCTCCAAACTTCAAAAACTGATGAACATGTTTATGGAATAACGATGATATTTGGTATGGATTTTGATCTGTCATTGAAATGATGTATTCTGTGTCAAAAAGAAGATACACTTTAAAAACTCTTCTGTGTTCCTCTCTGTGTTTAGGTGCGGGTGTTGGTGACCCACGGCATCCAGTACTTGCCGTACACTGACCATGTCATTGTGGTGACCGGCGGCCGAGTGTCCGAGGCGGGCCACTACGAGAAACTGTTGACCCACAATGGGCCGTTTGCTCAGGTCATTCGCATGTTCCTGGCACAGGGGGATGGCAACGAGAACGCCAACAGTGATGAAAGTGAGAAATGTTTTCGATTTCTTCATGTCTTCTGTTGCTGTTGATTTTTTTTTTTAATCCACTCTAAATAAAGAAAACTATAAAATAAATAGCACCGCACAGCTCATATTCATGCTCAACAGCAAGCTCTGTGCACTTTACAATATTCCTCCTTTTTTTCATCATCCTGTTCCCCTTCTCTCTTCATCCGCCAATGTTTCCCTTACCTTAGCACCACTGCCACTTGATATGTTGAAATTCTTCAATTATGATTTCAAAGTGACCATAAATTGGCAGAAATCTTAAAGATTACCTTGGTAGGTCCATCTTCTTTCTAACTATCAATCTGTTGTTTCTGTCTGTCTTACATTTTCGTGGGCACTATATAACTGTTATCGTACTGAGGTGCTTCTCCTCTCTCAAAAACTAAGTTTTTGATTTTCTCTCAAATGTTTGGTTTCATGTGTTTCCTCCTGCAAGTTGAGGTCCTGAAGCGTGAAGTCCTAAGAAGACTGTCAGAGACGGAAGATGATGATGACGGCGAGGTTATCGTGAAGGATGCGAGAGACATCCTCAGGCAGCTCTCAGTGTAAGTTTAACAGCACAGGGGAAAGTGGAGGAGGAGAAGATGAAATAAAGGAGATTATGTTGTTTATCCGCTCTGGAAATTGTAATTTCATCTGTACATGAGGCAACCTGTAGTTTCAGAATTTCTTTATGTGAGTAATATCATTGTCAAGCTGTTCAACCTGTTTTAAGTCCAGAAAGTTAAATTTGTCTGGAGAGAGACAAAAAAATGTTTCACTATTTTGTAAAAAAAATGGACTTAAGCTATGTATCTTTTCTTACTTTTTCGAACAAATTCTAAAAATACCTAGTTAGAAACTTGTTCTAGATTTGCAACATGCCCATTAGGGTATTCAAGGCAGGTCTAGACTCATCTGTCCATGTAAATGAGCCCTTACTGCTGATTGTGGGGTTACTATACTTGTTATGTATTTGCATAGTTCCAGGTTTGCCAACTAACACTAATTTCCCATGAGTGTCCCAGATTTAGCAATCAAGAATGTTGAGAAACTGCTACCTCGTAAATCTAAAGAGTGTTAATGGGAGCATAAAGCACCTATTATTACATATGTTATGAGATGATGATTAAGGAAGACTGTTGGTGGTCAGGGGTTTACTCGTTGTTTCTGATCAAACAGCTATCTTCCTTATCTCTCCTACTTCTTTTCTTTGTGCTAAAACTTCTAATCTTTGGCTCTTATATAACCAATCCGTGTTGCAAGAGCCGTAAAACACTTACTAAAACAAAGAAGAGATGACGAGTGTATGGAATGAAGGAATCTCCAGTGTCATATAACATCCTGTTGCAGCAGCAGACCACTCTTCTTTCTGTGACATTTTCTGAGATGTATGCCATAACGATGATAATAATAATAATGATTGCATTTATTAAGCACCCTTCTCATACAAGTATAAATTCTGATAGCTTTACATCGATGACATGATTATCGAGAATAAACATCGCACACGCACACACACACACACACACGCATACCCACACACACACACGCATACCCACACACACACTCACACACACACACACACACACACACACACACACACAGAGAGAATTCATCATAAGTAAAGTGAGTAACTATGACCTTATCCAGTTGCGAACGCTGTAAAACCCCATACTTTACTAAAGTGAGTTAAGCTATTTAATTTTTGTAATATTTTTTTTTCCATTTGTCAGGACTTCACACTCATCGGAAAAGAAAGAAAACAAAAAGGAAGAGACCCCCAATCATGTTATGCTGCGTCAACAAAGTCATCAAGCTACTCTTATTGAGGAAGAGACAGTTGGCACTGGCACAGTGAGTTGTGTGTATAATATGTGTCACGGCACTGTGTTTAAAAAGTTTTGATATTGACTAGCTTTTAATTTTTAAAAACTTACCCATCTATCTTGAATAGAAGTTGAGACAGTTGTTATTAAGTAGATGGGAGTTGCCTGGTGACAAAGGTAAAATAAGTCAGATATGGCCTCCAAAGTTTGGTGACCTTCAAAGCTTGAGTGTCCTTGGAGATAGCAAATTCAATTTTGTGTGCCTTTAATCAATGTTTTTCAGTAAAATCCACACAGGAATGTGTTTTAAATAGACAAAAAAAATATTGAGGAAAAAAAATTTATTAATAAATTCAATAAAAATTTCGCAACAGTCGTTTAAGTTTAAGTGTCAGTTTCTTTTATTTCATTATTTTGACAAGACCCAGATGACACTCATATTGTTGTGTGAAAAAATGCCCAGATTTGTCAGTATATTCAACGGAATTGGCATTGTGCATGTTTGAGGATCATGTTATATTTTCCTTTTTAAGTAACGAGCCATTGGCTCTTTTAATAACTTGATGAACTGCAGTATGAATAGCTTTGGTTTGATTTCCTGACAGGGCTTTCTTGAACTTGGTTGTTCATGGAGTTTTCATGACATTCCACAAGTTTGACTTGGGCCTTTATGAAGATGAAAGTTAAATTTGAGGTCCAGTCCAGATATCTGAAATTGTTCTGTTTCTGCCCAACCTCAGACTGACTGTTGCGGAAATAGTCTTGATATAATATTGTGATCCCTCTTGTGATAATTTCTACAGGATCTGAAAAGCTCTGGATTTTTTTGCATAGCCAGTGCCACCTCTGATTTTCCAGGAAGCAAAGATACTCAATCATCCCTGACCTGCTTGCTCCTCAGGTGAAGATGGGTGTGTTCAGGGAGTACGCCCGCTCAGTTGGCTACTTCTCCGTTTTTATCATTGTGCTGCTCTACGCCTGCTACTCCGGGTCTGACCTAGGATCACTGATCTTTCTGAGCTCATGGACGGATGACCTTGACCTTGCCAATTTCACTCTGATGCCGAGTAACAGCTCGGAGCGTTCTGATAGGAACAACTTCTACATCGGCATCTACGGCTTGTTTGGTGTTTTGCAGAGTAAGTGAAATCCTGAGTTGACTTTGAAGATGGGCTTAGGTGGCTAGCAGGTGCTCTGCTGTGATTTGCTCCTTTTTTCCTTTCAAAGATCTATCATCCTTACCGCTCCTCCTTTTCTTTTTTTCTTTATGTGTTTCTCTGCAGTAACACCTCTAATCTTCAGTACTTACATGACGTATTTGTGTTGCAAGTGCTGGAAAACTCACACTAAAAGTAAAAGGAACTTCGGATTTGGGGAGAGATTTCTTTTTTGATGGGGCAGAGACAGGGATGAATTTGTCTTTCAGGTGAATTTTTTACTCACAATCGAAGGAGCAGGGGTTTGATTTCTTTCTCTCTCAGTTATGTTGTATTACCTGGGGAATGTTCTTATCTGTTTAGAATGTAATATGTGTGTAATCATACTCACTTGCCCTGCACTACATTCAAGGAGAGCTATGCTTTTCTTTATCATGTCATTTTAAATGAGTGTTTTGGTGTAATAAATGAGATGTGTGTTTATGCTGCAGTGCATTTCTGTTGGTGGAGATCATAGCTAACAGAATTGTGTATTGCTTTTGTCCATCTTCAGCCATTTTCATTATGGCGTTTGCGGTGACTCAGAGCTTGCGTGCAGTCCATGCGTCGCGGGTACTACACAGCTCCATGCTGTCCCGTGTTTTGCGTGCTCCGATGGCCTTCTTCGACACCACCCCTGTCGGACGCATCATGAACCGATTTTCCAAGGACATGGACGACGTGGATGAGGAGATTCCGATGACGTTTGTCATGTGGGTGGACTGCATCTTCATGGTTCTGTCCACCATCGTGGTCATCTCGTACAGTACCCCGCTCTTCCTGGCCTTCATGTTACCTGTGGCTCTTCTTTACTTCTTTGTCCAGGTGAGTTAGCTTCCTTATTCTTTTCTTTCGTTATGAATAAGTGATTTGCTGGGGATCTAGTTATGTTTGTTTCTTTCCTTTCAAATATATATCGTCCTTAACTCGCGTCTTTCTTTTTTGGGGGGTTTTTCTTTTCTTTTTTTTTTTTTTGTTGCTGTCTTGTAACACTTCTAATCTTCAACCCTTATATGACCTATACGTGTTACAAGTGCAGTAAAACTGTAAAACTCTTACTAAAACAAGCGGGTTTGGCCACATGTTATTGGAGAGTGCTGCTAATAGGTCCTACTTCTAAGGAAACTTTCATGCTTTTCGTTTATTTTCCTCAGAGGTTTTACATTGCAACGTCACGTCAGCTGAAGAGATTAGAGTCGAAGACACGCTCCCCGATATTCAACCACTTCAGTGAGACCCTGACAGGCGCAAGTGTGATTCGAGCTTTTGGCGCAGAGAATCGGTTTGTTCTAGAGTCGGAATCCAAGGTGGACTCGAACCAGATCTTCTCCTTCTCCAACTTTTGTGTAAACAGGCAAGTGCCAGCAAACCTTATGTGCATGAAGTTCTGATGAAATTTTTTTTTGTTTCAAGATCAGCAGTCAAAGAGTGAAATTCCACAAATTATCAGGTAGAGAATATCAGGTAAAGGCTGCCTAACTTGATATGCAGATTGTGGAAATTGTGATATTAAAAGGTTGAATAAGCCTTGTGTGATTTTAATTTTACCTTGCCCTGAAAATCTTTCGAGACTCACACGATTTTACCTGTAATGTTAAATAATATTGCAGAATGACTTTTGACTGTAACAAGTTTTATCATGTGCATACCCTTGTCCTTAACCTTTTTTTTTTTAAATCGTGGGTGGTTGGCGGATGCTCTGGTGTGGTTTGCTTCTTCTTTCCTATCAAACATCTATCGTCCTTATCTCTCCTTCTTTTTGTATGTTTGTTACTCTCTTGTAACACCTCTAATCTTCTGGCGCTCATATGACCTTATGCAGTTGCGAGCGCCGTAAAACCTCTACTAAAACAAAACAAAATATAAGCTTTTTAGCCCTGGTCCACAAAGCCTAAAGCAGGCTTGCCAAAAGGCCTGTATTTCCCAAGACTGTCCTGGATTCAGCAGTTGGGAATTCGAGAGGACATTATTAGCCTGCTACATCAAAACCAATCCCATGTGATGTAGTTTTATTCATTGTTGCGTCAACTGCTTTTATAACACTAGGTGTCCCTGATTGGGTTTTGAAAAAGTTGGCAAGCCTGCTAAAGGACCAGTGCCTCTGAGTTCCCTTTGGTCAACTGTTAGATATACTTCCCCACTCATTATGGTGTGCATTTGGTTCACAGAAGGGTCAAGATAAGGTTGTACACGCTCAGGTTTGCATGCAGATCTATAGGGATAGAACTAAACGTGACTATTCATGCGAACTGTAGCCTAAAATCATAGTTTTAAAAAACTGTTATAAAAATATAGAACTTGGAGGAAGGAACTTCTAAATCTTTGCCACTTACTATTTGTTATTTATGCCTCCCATTCATTTTTTCTACAATTACTTTTTAAACCAGATTTCAACTTAGAACTGAGGTTGACTGCTTAATTCTTCTGGTGGTTATCTATGGGAAAGAACTCTCTGATATCTGTGTGCATTTTCTTGCTCTTTTATGTGCAAAATGTAAAACATTTGTTGTTACTGTTTTATATACCAAACTTTGACTTTCAATCATTGATGAAGACGAAAGCTTTTGGTTTGTTTATTTGGTCCAAGCTCTGCTTTCTACTGAAATATGTAAATAAATATGACATAAAAGTCTTCATGAACCTTCCCTGTTCTATGTGCAGGTGGCTTGGCATTCGTCTCGAGTTTGTGGGCAACATCATCCTTCTTCTGGCAGCAACCATCGCCGTGGCAACCAAAGACTCCATCACAGGTGGTGTCATGGGATTGTCCATCACTTATGCATTATCTGTAAGTTTGAACACGGTGTACCCCAGCCCTAAAAAAAGTCACTTCTTTCAATCTCTTTGTGATCTCAATGTTGAGCTCAATTCGTCATTTTTCTTGCACTGATGGAAGAGAGATACTTCTGTGACAAATGGCACTCATCATGCCTTGAGAAAGATGAGGACCAATTTTGTATTCATGATACTGTTTCCATTAGAGGTGCTGTTTAAAGTTAATTGCAGGTTCAAATTCAGCAAAGCTATTTAAGTATTAAGAGAACTTTTGGTTTTAGACACCATTTGCCATATTATCAAACAATCTAATTAAAGGCAATCAAATGCTAAATCAAGTGCTGCCTTCCATCCTTTGAAATCCAAAGCTGTGCTTCGTGAGGCAGTAATTGTCCCTACATCACAAAGGAGTTCATTGTTACTATCACAGTAAGAGGGTGGTTGGAAGGTGCCACAATTTGGTCCTGCTTCTTTGTTAATAATAATGATAATAATATATAACATTTATAAAGCGCATTTCCAAAAAAAAGTAGCTCAATGTGCTTTACATTGGAATACCAAAATTTCAAAAACTTTCTTACTACTTTCTTTCTTCTCTTGCAATATATACCGTATTTATGCGCACACACACACACACACACACACACACACACACACACACACACACACACACACACACACACACACACACATGGACTATTTTCATTCAGACGTAGGCACAGATCAACTATTAAAAAAATAACGCTGAAAGCTTATGAAGGATAGGCCTGTAGGAACAGAAAATGCTTAAGATGTCTTTTGAAGCTATGAAGTGTTCTTGTTATTCCGTTTGTTTCCATCAGTCTAACTTTTTAGTCAGGATTGAATGACAGTTATTGTGTTGACATTGATGTGCACCATTAGAACTTAAAAACGTTTTTTTAACTTCAACTCACTAGTAGGTCTTACTCCTTATCTTGCCCTATGTTGTACATCTCTGTCTTGCGTTTTTCCTAAACTTAATTCATCTGGTGTGGTTTTCTCTGATTCTTCTTTCCTGTCAAACATATATCATCCTTATCTCCCCTCCTTCTTTGTTGTGTTTGCTACTCTCTTGTAACACCTCTAATCTTCGGTCCTTTTATGACCTAATTGTGGTGCAGCAAGTGCCGTTAAACTCTAACTTAAACTAAACAAAATTGTACTTGGTTAAGTTTTGTGTGGTGATCTTTACCAAGAAATTGCAAGACATTTTTTCCGTCGTTGGCCCCAGCAAAATTTTGAATTTTATAAAGGCCATTGGCCTTTATGGCAAAGTGTAAAGTGAAATCGTACTATTTAAAATTTTTATTGTTACTTATAAGAGTTGTTTTAAATCGCAAATATATTTACACTGAATTTTAATATTTTAGCATTTTAAGTATAATAGTTAACCAATCGTGCAGTGAACTTTTGCGAAAGTAAACAACTTGTGTTTTGCGCGCTCATATGACCTTACGCAGTTGCGAGCGCCGTAAAACCCTATACTACTACTACTTACGTGTTTTTCCCATCAGATTACAGAGAACTTGAACTGGCTGGTGCGTATGACAGGAGATTTAGAGACCCAGATAGTGTCAGTGGAGAGGATAAAGGAATATACTGAGCTGACCACTGAGGTAGGATTCATAGTCGCTTTGTGTGTGTTTGTGAATTTGTGGGGGTGTTTGTGAATTGTGTGTGTTTATGTGTTCGTGAATTGTGTGTGTGTGTATGTGTTCGTGAATTGTGTGTGTGTGTGTGTTTCTAGTAATTGTGTGTGTGTGTGTGTGTAGTAATTGTGTGTGTGTGCCTGTGCATTATTGTTAGTGAATGGCGAGAAAGAGGGAGAGAGAGAGAGTGTGTGTGTGCAGACATGAGTGAATGGAGCTTGGATTGTTCGAGAGAGGGTAAGAAGGAGAAAAAGAAAGAGAATGAAAATAAAGAAAGGGAATGAAAGAGAGGGAGAGAGTGAGGGAGAGAGAGAGAGAGAGATGTGACATATGTAACAAAGGCTACAATTTAGCCAAACTATTAAATTTTTTACATTGTATATTTTGAATTCTTACCTTGCTGTTTTTGTTTCATGTTTGGTTTTTGTTTTACCTTGTTTTGTTAATGATAACTTTCTGTTTTCCACTGAATGATGATGCCTTACCTGTCACCTGCTCCCCCAAACCATACCCCCCCATATTTTAGGCCGCCTGGGAATGTTTTTCACATCGCAGTCCCTTGGGGTGGCCTCAAGAAGGTCACATCAAGTTTGAAAACCTCAGCCTACGTTACAGAGATGGCCTTGACCTTGTGCTAAAGGCGGTCAGTTTTGATGTACAGCCAGGAGAGAAGGTAAGGGCAAAACATGAATAAACATGAATTGATTCTTTGAGTTTTGAAGTCTTCTTTTTATATTATGAATTGCTTCTGCTTAGGACTATAAGTGGTCCGGGGGTTACTTTCTAAATAATGAGTTGGTTGATTGATTTTAATTATTTTGCACTTCATTGAGACAACTGGAATTATTTAGGAGGTGGGGTCTTTGGATTTGCTTTGTTTTTGAATAATTCAAAATACAGAAAGATGCTAATGTATTTGTGGCTTAGACTAATTTGGTTCTTAAAGGACTGACCTGCTTTCAAACACCGTTTGATTTTAGAAAACGAGCTTGAAAATTTGTAAAGAGATTGATTTTAATTGCAATGGATCCCTAGGCCCTTTCATGTTACGTTTATTACCACCTTAGAAAGGGAAATTTAAAAAGGAAAGGAATTAACCTTAGATACAGGGTGTTCTTTATTGTAAGAGAGTCTTCAAAGAGATAAATGAGTTTATTACTCGTGTCTTCATCATAATCAACCTTTCTCATCCCATGCCAGAGTATATGCCACCAACTGTCTACTTCTGTCCTGGGCTATAATCTCCACTTCACTCCAGATGTGTCCCATCTCCTTTAGGTCCAAATCTAAGTCCTTCTTCCAAGCTCTTTAAGTCTTTCCTCTCTTTCTCTCTCCTTGTGGATCCCATCTTCCATTACTTGTGTACTTCAAAAGAATTCTCAAAATAATTTGCTACTCCACTTGCTCTCCATGTCGTCACGCAGGTTGGTATAGTCGGCCGAACAGGAGCAGGTAAATCTTCCCTGACCTTGGCCTTATTCCGTCTAGTGGAACCAGCAGGTGGTCGTATCCTCATTGATGGAATCGACATTGGTACCCTCGGCCTGCATGATCTCAGGGCGAAGGTCACAATATTGCCCCAGGTGCGTGAACAACATCAGTATTTTACCCCCTTAGAATTACAAAGTTCTATCTAATTATTTTTGGCCTTTTTGAGTTACTAAGACTCAGACCATGAGGTCAGAAACCAAATGTTCTATCTGCTGTATCAAAAGCATAAGATTATTCGGAGTTTTTATCAATTTATTCCAAGAACTGCAATTGAGAAAGCTTGATATGTTGTGCAACTCAAAATTTTTTACGTCAAATTTCTCAAAGCTTAGTACTGAGCAGATAAAACTTTGTAATTCTAAAGTAGCGATTTGTTGTGATTGTATGCGGTATTGAAACATTTGAACATGTCAAGATGTATCAGACATGTGGTCCCCTTGGACCGTGTCATTATGATGCAGAAAAAACGCAAGGGGGTTAGTTGTCGTTTGTACGGGCGGTTGTCTTGGACAGGTTGTTATTAGAGCTTATTTTAATGCCTGGAATAAATGACTTTTCAGTTAGTTTTAGTAAGTTTTACGTCATTTGCATCACAAGTAGATAATGTAAGTGCTGAAGATTAGAGGTGGTACCAAAGAGTAATGTACAAAGGAAAGAACCAGGGGACATAACGACAATAGATGTTTGAATGTGAGAAAAAGATGTCTGGTTACACAAGAATACGAGGCAACCACCTTCAGTGCTATTCTCTACCAGTAAATTTTGTATGTGCAAGTGTATGTAAATATCTGTGTGTGTAGTGTGTGTGTGTATGTGTCTTTTTGTGCGTGTGTGTGTATGTGTGTGCATGTGCTTATATGTGTGTGTGTTTTCGCACAATGTGCTTTTTCTGTCCCATGAATCGTCTGTTAAGCTGAGTGATAATTGTAAACTTTTCAGTGCTTACGGCCTTCCAGAGATTTATTAGCACTATGTAAATTATTATTATTATCATTGTTATTATTCTTATCATTATCATTATCATTCTTTTTATTATTAATATCATTATCATGATTATTGTAAATGTGTTTGCAGGATCCCGTCATCTTCGCGGGCTCTCTCCGCATGAATCTGGACCCATTCGAGGAGTACGGGGAACACGCGCTGTGGACGGCGCTAGAGCACGCTCACCTCAAGGACTTTGTGGAGGGTCTTCCCAACAAGCTGGAGCATGAGTGTGGGGAGGGAGGGGAGAACCTCAGGTGAGGAGGAGGAGGGAGTGGGAGGAGGGAGGGGAGAGGGAGGAAGGAGGGGAGAATTTCAGGTGAGGAGGATGGGGGAGGGAGGGGTGGAGAAGAGAGGGAGGAGAAGAGAAGGG
>NW_004797281.1:527713-574835 GCF_000002075.1 Aplysia californica | reverse complement strand
GGTGAGGAGGAGGAGAGAGAGGGAGGGATGGAGTGAGGAGGAGGGAGGGAGGGGAGAATCTCAGGTGAGGGAGAGAAATGGGAGGAGGGAGAGAGAGGGAGGGGAGAAGAGAGTAAGGCAGGGAGGGAGGGGGGAAAAGGGAGAGGGAGGGGAGAATCTCAGGTGAGGAAGATGGGGGTGGAGGGAGGGAGGAGAAAGGAAGAGGGAGGGGAGAATCTTAGGTGAGGAGGAAGAGGGGAGGAGAAGGGAGCAAGGTAGGGATGGAGGAGGGGAAAGAGAGGGGGAGGGGAGAATCTCAATCGAGGAGGAAGAGAGGAAGGGAAGAGGAGGAGAGAGGGAGGGAGGGAGGAGAGAGAGTTTGAGGGTAGTTGGAGGTGGCCCCTGTGAATAAGTTCTACTTATTTCCTTTCTCTCTTTTGCTCTGTCTGTCCACCTTACTTTTCCCTAGCCCTAAATGACCATTATTGTTTTGATGTTTTTCTTTTTTCTGTACTGTAACGAAATTCTCACTAGTGCAGTTGAGTTATTATTTCCTTTTGTCTACTTTTTCAACTTCACATTTTCCCCTTTCTCTTTTTCTGACCACAAATCTGTTGGTTCTCAGCTATCAAAATGACTCATCTCCGGGTCTAGTGGGGAAGTAACCAATTTCTTATTAAAATACAAACCCATATCTGTGGGGAAGGGATTGGACGCTTCGTTGTTGCAGGCAAAAGATCAGAGTTCAATTCCTATGGAGAATTTTTATCAAGTATCTTATTCTTTCTCCTTGGATGATGTATTTTTCTCAGCCTAGGATGGCCCTGACAAGCAGGGTCAAACCTCATCTCCCAATTAATCTAAATCGTGTCGATTTAGGGTGTAAATCACCTACATTAATCATGCAGCCGATGATTAGCAATCTCGTGGGTAATGAAATTCTCGCCGACGGGTATCCCGGTACGAAAGGTATAATACCCGTTGGCGAGTCTCCTGGGAACAATGGGTTAAGAGAAAAAAATGAAACAAGTCGTCATGTTAACCGGCAACGTTGCATCATTCATGGATAAACCAAGGTAAAAAATAAAAGTTTTTTATTTATTTTTATTTATTTTTTAGGTATGCCAACGATGCAGCGCTGGGTTTTTTTTATGTAATTGTTTTAGGACCCCATTGACACAATTTAGATTTTTTAAATTTACCAAAATTATTTTTTACCTGTCCTTAGTGTTGGTCAGAGACAGCTACTGTGCCTGGCCCGGGCGTTGCTGCTGAAGACGAAGATTCTGATCCTGGACGAAGCTACGGCCGCCGTCGATATGGAGACGGATGAAGTGATACAGACCACCATACGAGAGGAGTTCAGCCACTGCAGCATCCTCACCATTGCTCACAGACTCAATACGGTTATGGACTATGACAAGTGAGTCTTCTTGTTGCTCCTTATTCTTTCATACAGTCTATCATCAATTGTTTAACATAGTCTAAATGATGTCTCATGTAATCTTTCATAAAATATCTGACATAATCTCTGTCTCATATAATCCACTTAATCCCTCTTTGATAATCTCTCGTGTACAGTCAAACCTGTGTAAGACGGCCACCCATTGTCAAGGAGAAAAGTGGCCGTATAAGACAGGTGGCCGTCTTAGGCAGGACTGATCAAGATGAAGAAAACAAACCATTCCCATATTCTGAGGTCCCAATCGAAAGTAGCCGCATTGTTGTTGTTTTTTATGTTGTTGTTGTTGGTGGTGGTGGTTTGTATTTTGTTTGTCATTTTTATTTTGTTGCTGATTTTGCACAAGGGTGACAATAAAATGAAATGTATCAGACGAGGAAGACCGAGTGCCACGTTAAAACAAGCACATGGGTCGCCACCACTCGGAGAACGAGCAACGCTTCTGTCACAAGTTCATGTTGACGTCCTTTGTTGCTTTGTTACAGACTGGGTAAACAGTGACCACTCATCTCACTTACGATTTGCGTGTGAGTTCTAGGCGGGGCTTATGGGTTATGAGGGATCACACGCTTACCTCACCAGCAGCTGAAAATTGGTAGCTATTGGTCAACAGTGGGAGGGGCCTACACAACATGATCGGTTGGAGGGACTACCTAACAACAACGACAGGTGATTGAATTGTGACGGCTCGCCCACAACTCCACGGGCCAATGCATAATGAATGACAAAACGTAATGGAGTCACTAAGGTGGCCGTCTTAGACAGGTGTTATTGCTTAGTGTGATAGGAGTTGTGTGTTAAAATATGGTGGCCGCGGCCGCGTTGGACAGGTGACCGTTTTATACAGTTAAATTATATAGAAAAAACGCAAGGGGGGAAATGGAAAGTGTCCGTTTGTACGGGTGGCCGTCTTATAGAGGTGTCCGTCAGGGCAGGTTTGACTGTAATCGTTCATATAGTGTACATAATGTTCTCACATAATGTCTCTCTTATTGCCTCATGAAGAATGTCTCTCCTAATCTCTCACATACTCTCTCACCCTATCAGTCACCTAATTTCTCTTGTACAGTCTCTGTTATAGTGACTAAAGTGTTTCATTCCACCATTTAGATCAATACGAATGCGGCCAGTTATGCCTCTACCTGTCATGGTCAACCCTGGTGTAGGGGAATTTGTCCTAGCAAAAAGACAGATGCTGTACCAAATAAAACATGTCACTGCCCCTTGATAGTCTTAGACGATCAAATGAGAGAAACTTAGTGCTGTTCTTTAAAAGTTTTGATATGACAGCTGAATGACCCTTCCTGAATTTGAAAATCATTTCAAATTGCACGGCCAAGATTCAGAAATATGACTGTTACTTTCTCAACTCGTTGCAAACCTCTACAAAAGTTCGCGCCTTTTTTTTTTTTTCCATCTGCAATATCCAACGTACGATAGCCCTAATTCTGTTTTTATTCCAACTCATCATAAAACTCAATGAAACTTTGTGCTTGTTTTTGTTCCAACCTATAGCAAATTCCAGAAATAACTCTGTCCTTTATTTTATTTTTTTTTTATTTTATTTTTTTTTGCAGGATCTTGGTGCTGGACAAGGGAGAGGTGATGGAGTTTGACAATCCCCAGATTCTGCTCCAGAGACCTGACAGTCTCTTCTACAGCATGGCGGAGTCAGCCGGCCTGGTAGGGGCCTCTGGGTCAAGGTCGTGATTGGTTGGGGCTGATGATGTGGCGGTGGGGGAGGGGGAGGAATTTCGGGAATGAACGGACTGCTTAGGTATTTTTTTTTGTTCTGTGTCCTGATTTTGGTGCCAATATTTGTACGTTATGTAAAATTGTGCCAACGTGGTGGAGATTGATAGGCTTCAAGAAAAACAAAACACGAGAAAGGGGAATTATTTGGTCTGTGATAATGATGATGGTGGGGTATAGGTATTGATTGGTTCCAGTATGAGTGTGGCAGAGGGGAAGGAAAGGCTTTTTTAAAAAGGGGAAGGATTGCGGGTGGTAGTCTTGGATCTGATTAGAGCCAACATGAAGTATGAGGCATGCAATAGAGAGCCTTGGGAGGAGGAGAAACTGATCGGAGCTAGCGCAAGTTTTAGACTGAGGATTATACACCACTTTGGAGATTGTGATAAACAAAGGTTTTGATCCATCCTCCATGCAGTTGTGGAGAATAACCACCTTTCTTCAGAGCAGCTTTTGAACATATTTATTCTTGTCCAGAGTCCTTTTAGAAGCACTGAGGAAAAAGGTAGTTAACTCTGAGCCCTTTGATTCAACATTTGCTCTAAAGCTCGCTAGATGCGCATTTGGATGAAGGGGGATAAAAGTATTGTATACTGAGGTGTGCCTTTAGAGTGCAAAAGATGGAACAAGGCCTGTTTTCAATGTGCAAAAGAAGGAAAGTAGCGCTCACTGCAGCGGGCATTTAAAGTGCACTGGTCGTTTTGTAGAGATCTTTGCTCAAATCTCTCATTTGCACATTACTTAGGGTTCCAATTTTTTAGCAAATTTCAGGGTTCAACTAAACCGGTTCTGTAAAACATGTTTCATAACTGATATTTGGCCATTAATGGCTTGCTTTACGAACATGATGTTTATATATCCTTGAGAGTACAATCTACTTCTATGAATGTCGCTTTATCAACTTTATGTAGATATTGCCTCTTGCCTCTAAATCTCACCCGCACTTTTTGGGGTGAAGTGAAAAGCCACAACTTTCCCAAAGCATTTATGATTTTATGCATCTGTTATTTTAAATTTGTTTTCCTGGCATCGAACAGTAGGCTTTTATTTTGATGACTTTGACATGTTGTATCGTTAACAGTGCCCTGCTTAAGAACAATAAGTAAATGTACATATATTTGAAAATATAGAACAAGTTCATTTGATGTCATTGAGTCATTTGACTGAACATTCTTGGAAACAGAAGGAAAGACTGACACAAGATTGTGATGGCTACATGACTAGAACTAGAAAGAGCATGTATGCAAAAGGCCAATAGCAGAAATGTAAAGTAAGTTCTATATTATAGGGGTCATTTTAAGGCTGAATTGAAAATGTTGACTGAAGGCCACAATGATAAGACAATCAAATTCATGAACTTGAAATTCATGAGTGAATTTTTATCGAGTATCTCGCTCCTTCTGTTAAGACATTGTAGGCCTCTGAGCCTGGGTTGGCCCTGACTGGCAAAGTCAAAATATATTCACTTCCTTCTTGATCTAAATTGTGTCAATGAGAATGCGAAAAACAGCTACACTGAAAAAATGACGAACAAAACACAAAATTATAAGGGTATTGCTTTTGTCATGTGCCCTATTTCCATTATTTTCTCTCAGCAATTATGTGGATACTCTAGTGGTTGCAGCTACTGTTTTGTTTGGGTTTTTTAAAAACTTTTTTTGTTGTTTTTTGGGGGGGTTTTTGGTAGTATCTTGTACACTGCTTATGGACTAAGTTTAAGATAATTAGGTCTATGTATATTTGCATATGAGCTGACTATGACCAAAACGTTGTAACTTTCTAGCTTGCTACTATTACATGTACAGTACCAGTGCATGTTGTGACTTCTTCTTCTACTCTATTGTAGCTTTAATTTTTCGTTACAAACCACCTTAGTTAGTGATATCCAGCTTTAAGAAACATAACGTCGTTTGCCTGATGAAATCGTGAATTCCACTGGAAGCAAATTTTACAGGAGAGAGAAAAAACTGATTTTCTCTGTCATTTGGCGTTCAAGACATCAGCTAAATAATTGATAAATCTAGTCAATTACCTTTTAGAAATAATACT
Source organism: Aplysia californica (assembly GCF_000002075.1). Taxonomy (NCBI): domain Eukaryota; kingdom Metazoa; phylum Mollusca; class Gastropoda; order Aplysiida; family Aplysiidae; genus Aplysia; species Aplysia californica. Next base: position 569,593 of record NW_004797281.1, on the reverse strand, counting down.
GTAGTACATTTTTTACCGTAGGTGGTCATTTTATCGAAAAAGTTTGTATTCACGATTTTCATTTTCAAATCTTGCCTGTGTGGGGCTCGGTGTTTTTTCACGATTTTCTTACTACTTCAGATTACACGTTTGAGTCGAGATAATAGAAAAATAGTTTTACAGGGACATGTATCTCACCGAGCACTATCAAAATATGCAAAAAAACGATTTTCGAAAATTTGTGGAATTCACGGTTTTATCAGGCGACCGACGATAATTTGTTTCACGATGTGGTGGAACCAGGCGCTTGTCAAATTTTGGGCATATGGTGTTATTGGTATCATCATAAAGCTTGTTTGTATGTATATCTTTCTTTTGATGAAAAGAGTGCCTGTCTTCCTTGAATAGCAGTTGAGATATTATTTGTGATTGAAAGAGGTGGGGTCACATGATGTCTGGAGTAAAATTAGCGATAAAATGGCCACCAAAGTTTGGTGGCTTCTAAAATTTGAGAATGAGAGTCCTTAGGAATGGCAAATTTGCATTTTGTGTGCCATTGATCAACGTTTTACAATAAAAGCCGCACAGAAATGTGTTTTTAAATAGACGTTAAAGGTGTTAAGCCAAAAAAAAAAAGAAACGTTTTTAAAAAATTCCGCCATGGAACGAAAAATGCCAGATGGTTTGAATTCTTTATTTTGACGAGCGCCTGATTTCACCACAAGGTCTTACATTTGTTTTATGGAACAAAATAGTGGATTTAATCAGTTTGTTGAATTAAGACTTGGCGTACTTTTGTTTTGCTCTAAGTCAGAAAAACGCCAGAACAATTAATTTATTTAGATCTGCAATGTTGGAGGACTCTTCATAATCTTACTGGTAGATCAAATTTGTAGAGTTGTGAGTTTTTGTAACACCGTCCTAGTTAGACCTTTTGCCCAGCTCAGTTCAGCTACAATGCTCTAGCTTTATTATCTCATATTTTTATACTTTAATTTTAGTAAAACATGATAGACCGTTGCATGCAGAAGACTTGAGTTTTATTCGCCTTCGAGGTAGTTATTTGCTGGCAACATCAATCTCATATTTGCTTCACTTCGATGCTACTTTCTGCTTGGCCTGGATGGTCCTCTCTAGCGGAGCCAAAGCTGTTCACTTACTAGAAGAGATATAAATTGTGTTAATGGGGACATGAAACCTTTATATGAGGTGCCCATTTGGGTGGGTCGAGCCGATCGCCTACGTTTGTTTTGGAGTCGGCGAGTCATTTAAAAAAAAAAATCAGTTTAACAACCTCTTTATCTTATGAACTCTGCAAATTGCTGCCAAGCTGTTAAAATGTACTAAGCCCAGAAAGCAAAATTTTGAAGAAGAGTGAAAAAAAAACTGCTTCATTCTTTCAACAATTAAGCCTACTTAAAAAAATGTTCCTTACTTTCAAGTGCTTCAAAGGAAAGTTTGCTCGTCTCTACATTTTTTCGCTCTGTCAGGGAGACCACTGTCCCATTCAGTATCAAGAGGGTCAGTGGTTCAGATAACAGTTTGAATGGCCCATGGGTTCGTTCTTGAACTTAGGCCATTTTTTGGAGTGTTAGAGTTAGAGGCTCTCTACCTACTTCAGTCCTATTACAGAAAGATGTTTTTTTTTGGCCGCCCTCTCTCTCCTTTCTGGCACTGTGGTGTCATAAGTGCTCAGCGATGCCGCGACAGCACACAAGAACTCAATACTCGCTCAGGGGTCCTTGAAATTTTAGGCCCCTCTTCTTGAATAGACATTCAGTGGTGAAGGGGGCATTTAACTCATTTAACCCCATACAATTACCAGTTACTGGCTGACCTCTGCACAATTCTACCATCTCTTGTTGGTATATCCTAGGACCAGTTGATCTCCAATTGTTTATTTTTAGAGAACAGCTAGGAAGGAAAAAAAGAGGAGGGGGTATCATCACTGTTCTTTGTGTATCGTATCCATTCATCATCCTTGCCATGGTCTTGTTTTGTCTCAACTCTCTCAGCTCTGTGTAACGAGCAGTGTTGATTTCTGATACAATATTTTTTTATATGTTGAAAATTATATAAAAGATATTTATAAATGTTTGTAATATAACTTGGTTTTAAAATATTAACATTGTGTAAAATTGTACTTTTTATTGTATAAAAAAAAAAAGACAATATTTTCAGCTTGTTGGCCCATGTCTGTTTTGTGATGGATTTTCATGCTATTTCATTTTATCCTAATGGTGTTAGGCGGGAAGTTGGAGGATGCCACTTTTAGGTCACGTTTCTTTTCTTTCCTTTAGTTGTTTTTGTCTATTCATCTTTTCAACCTTGCTCAAAATAGCCACTTTTTTGTAAGTCTGCTCTGAACAAGAGAAAAAAATGAAATGGAAAATTGAACTTACAATAGTTTTCTATCCTTGCGGTGTCTCGAAGTAAAGTATTATACTACGGGGTAAATTAATAAAACTATTACATTTTGTCTCAAGGAGCAAAGGGCCGTGTCAGGGGGTATTTTAGGGGATTTTTTTCTCTGTTTGTCTCAGGAGAGGGGGGTTGGGGGAGGGGGGGGTATGGTTTTATTTGCCTGTCTCCTCTTAGAATTTTGTCTAAACATTTATTGAAAAAGGAACTGAATGCTTGGAGATAGTGGAAGAGTTTTCTGTTGAGAATAAAAGACAGTTTTGCATGGAAGTATCTGTGCATTTGTATGTGTATTTTGTGTAAACAAAAATTAGCATATTGTTGAAAGTTGTTATGTTTCTCTAACACGATACTCTTGATTGTGTACAAAGCGTAACATTTCCTTATATGAGTTTTAATGACTTTCTCACTGTACATTCAGTTTGAGCATAATTGATGACTGGAATCTGTGGTGTAATGAATAAGCTCTTCACCTTTGCTTGTAGAAGTGAGTTTGGCTCTAAATGAGGAAAGTAATGTTATCAAGTATTTTGAAGTATCTCTGTTTGTTCGTTTAATGGGGTAGGCCTACTGCATTCCATTTCCAGTCAGCATGGGTTGGCACTGACAGGCAATTATGAAGCAGCATGCCTCCTAAACAATGTAAACGGTGTCAATGAGGATACAAGACATAAAGCAAATAGTTTTCTACAATAAACTATTATTGAGCTACGTATAAGCTGCAATCAGAATGCATAACAGTCAGTGATGTCATGTGTGCCTCATAGCTGATGGGTGCCATTGATAGGTCCTGCTTTATTTCTTTCCCTCTGTTGTTTCTGTAAGCCTGTCTTGCTTTGCCCCTACCCATAATTGAATGATTGTTGTTGCATTGAGGTGCTTCTCTTTACTAATGCTAAAACTAAAAATGAAAACAAAGCAAGCACAGTACAGTACATCTGCCGATCAACTTCTAAAATGGCACTCAACTGGATCCACAACTTTAGATTTAGAAGGATTAAATGTCTCCATCATCTATTTATATGCAGTCTTCACATACAACTTGCTTAGCAGCTTGCAAGACTTATTAGTTATGAAAAGGAATGAAAAGATGACTTTGAAAGAAGTATAAACTCAACTCAGACATGATACATTCCTCCTATGGTATGGTTCACTTTTACCTTGATTTCATGACATTTTTATCTCTGTTTCCCTCTGGACACGATATCACATCCAACATTTGAATTATCGCTTTGGGGAAAAATTAGTCAAATCCGGTGAAATCCTATTCAGGAGAACTCAAATTTATTTGCTGCAAGCAGTTTTTGTTTTCGTACCTGTCTTTTTTCACATGGAAGTGGACTGTAAAATGTTGTGATGAGCATGAAACCATAGTACTTATAGTTATAGATGAAAGTAAAACAATTCTTTTTTAAAATTTGTTTCTTATTTAAAAATCTCTTTCAAGCATATATTTATATGCAGGCTGAAGTGCCAACTTGTTCTGAGGGTATTATATGTATTATATATACAGATTTATGATATGTACAAATAAAGAAAACTACTGACAGAATAAGAAGAATGATTTGATTAGTAGGAGATGTTCAGAAGAACCAACTTTTCTTTCCCCCATTCGTTTATCTGTATTGCCATTTCCCTGCACTAAATGACCATTTATAGTATCAATGTTCTTCTCTTTACTCAAACAAGCGGGTCCTTGGAGGGTGCCACTGGTAGGTCCTACTTTTTTACTTTTTCTATTGTTTCTGGCTGGCCGTCTTACATTTTCCCAACACTAAACGACCATTTTTGTGTTGGTGTGCTTCTCTTTACTCAAACTAAGAAACAAACAAAGCTCATGAGAGAGGCAAACAATAGACCCAGACACTGTCCTTGCCAACCTTTTATTGGTTTTGTTGATTGGCTCGCCACTTTTCCTTCCAACATTGTTTGACCATTATAGTGTTCATATGATCGTTTCTGTATTCATAAGTTCTCTTTGACTCAGCACAACGATGTCTTGTAATCATCCTCTGTTTTGGAGGGTGCTACTGGTATATCCCACTTCCTTTCTTTCCATCTGTTGTTTCTGTCTGTCTGTCTTTTCCCTGCACGGAATAACTTGTTATTTTGTCAATATACTTCTCTTTACTCAAACAAATACATTTGACCATAACTGTGTTCATCTATTCTTCTCTTCAACTCAACACATTGATTTTCTTGTGTCTATTCACTGTTGTGCACTGCTGTTAAAACAGAGTTTTATCAAATGGCACAGAGGCCAAACTCATGTAGCACCACACAATGGCAGAGCTATCAGCAGAGGGAGGAACCACTGTGAAAGTGTGCTTGGAACAAAGTCACTCTGTATTGCTCATGGTTATATCTTGTCACAAATTTTTACTAACAGTTTGTTTTTGTTGGGGTTTTTTGTCATGAAAGTTTAATAAAAAATGAAGTTCCCACAATGAATGTGTTTATTATCGGCACTTTGTTTTTCTGTCACCTGATGTTCAGGAATTGTTCCTATCTTCTAAGAAGGGTGAACATTTGTAATCAGAACAGGGAAAAACACCACCGCTTTAGCATCTATGACAGTTCTATAGGGCAAACCAGGCAGTCCATTTTAGAGAGGTCAAGTAACATCTCCGCCACAGCCAACAATCCTAGTGTGAACTATTGTAAAGAAAAAGACAAATTCTACGAATTGAACTTAAAATTTATTCTGGGACTCAATACATATATTTATATTGCATTGCTGCCAGTCAAAATTAGACACACCGCAGAGGAGAAAGCTGAAAATTATTCAGAGTTCATCAACAAAAATAAAACCGAAATGTGATAATGAGCATTTACAAAAACTAGAGCAAAGCAAAAGAAAACCAGTTGAACAATGACACAACGGTCAGGATCCCAGTCTGTATCCTAATAATAATAACAATAAATAGCATTTGTTTAGGGCTAATTTCTGCTCAAAAGCAAGCTCTATGCACTTTACAAGCAGACTTGGTAGAATTCTGAAACAATTTCAACTTCCTGGGAAGAATGCAGTTCAAGCTGTCATTTCACCAGCGCTAAAACAAACAATCACACCGTTGTTTGAGAGCAATGGAGAGTTTCCTGTTGTCCTTGGCGGTGGTGGTGCTGCAGGGAGGTGCGGTATAAGGCGGTGCCCTTCATGCCCAGGGAGTTGCCCGAGGTGATCTGTACTGACGGAAGAGGAAACAAAACATATCAGTTCTGAAAGAGACTGCAAATGTATATTATTACCCCTTTGTCACAATATAAAACATATAGAAGATGTGTTGCTTAAATCCTGACTGTCGGAACTAACCCAGGCTAGTAATCAAGCAAGCCGCTTGGATTTTATGAAAATAACTTAAAATTTATGAAGTTGCATTTGCAAACAAAAAGGCAGCCAACCCTTTCGTTGCTATAGGGTATACGTTCCTACTGTCCACACTGATTTTCAGCTGAGCTCATTACCCAGGACAGCAGCTTAATGTCTCAGTGTTAACGGGCGCGCGGTCTAGATCTAGCACACTCGTGACATATTTCGGACACCGGGTCTTCGATTTTCACTTTTCTCACTTCCCATTTCCTCCCATCTAACTCATAATTTCGAATAACCTGCAAATCTAAGTAAAAAAGTGAATTTATTTGCCTTTTTGAAGTCATTTCGCGTGTTTACATTTTGTAAGAGCATACGGCCAACCGCAAGCCTAGAGATCTATGTTTATCGATCGCTTCCAAGCCTAGCAGTAAAGAAATACCGTACTAGCAAATTTGGTAACGAAAAGCGCGCATTTTATTTCCGAACACAAATCTAAGCAGCACTTGTGGCTAAAACTCCGTACAGAAGAAGTAGAGCCAGGTTATCAGCGTGACGTACATGTACCATATAGGCAACCAGGAGCAGCAAATTTTGCAAACTTCCATGACGTACATGGTACGCCGCAGCGCTAAAAATTACGCATTTTCATGGCGTACCAGGTACGTTATAAGGCAATGAAGGGGTTAATAAAATAGTCAGGACTAATGCGGGTTAAACAGGAAACAGATAATGAGAATAATAACTGTTATCCTAACCTTCTTTAAGTGAAAATAAAGAGGTATGACACCTACATTAAATTTTTGTTGTTGTTACAATTCAGGGGTTGTCTGTCATTTGGCAGCATTATTATGAATTCAATGAGTTTGTATTCAGGATAGTATCGACTCAAGTGTAAAAAATTTGATCACACTGAATACACTTTGACGTGCAGCATTAAGATTTCATCACCATTTTGGAATGCCAGGTCTGAAACAGACATCAGCAATCATGGTCAGCCCATCATTTCTTTGCACGGATGCTCTAAAAATAACCATATCATCCTTATTTACATCACAAAAATCACCGAACCAAACTCTAAATACACAAAAAATTCTTTCTAAGGTGAGACCGACCCTTTAAGTACACACAAATGTTTACTGCACTTTGAAAAAAAATACCAATTCAACAAACTCCTATAACAACAACGATTTAAAATGAGATGTATTTTTCACGCCCTACATTTTTACCTCCACTACAACGTAGTCACCGGGTTGAGACGTCCTGGCTACATCGGCTCCAGTCACATCAGCCAATGCCTGGTTGGGAAACACAACTTTGGTGTTGGCATCATTGCGACCAGACAGATCCAAAGAAGATCGCTTGCTTTCCTGAAAAGAAGACAAATAACATCTGTTTCTTTTGGTCTCATATCCTATTTCAATAAGTGTCAGATGTTAGATGAATAAGCAACATATACTTTACATTGAATAAGCTCGAGGGACACTGTTACAGGTCCACTAGAACTATTTCCAGGGTAATTTTACATGCAAAACTTCATATTTGGTGAAAATATGTATGGTCATGACTGGCCAGAAAGGTTATTTCCTTCTACATGGAAATTATAGCACATTAGCTTTTTAAGCCATGAAACCTAATCATGGAACTGCCACTAGGGTATTATGGAACTAAAAAGTTAATACACTTACAGCTTGTAAGCACACAGCCAAAGATCTAAAAAAAAGATGTGACGAGGAAATCTCTTACCCAGACACATGTGCAGATAAGACACAAGTTCAAGTAGACTTGAGAGACAAAATTTTGGTATAAATCTTATGTTCATCCAATAAAACGCACCACAACTTTTTCATGGCAAGCACCGACACCTTCGTTAGTGGTGGTGGGGGGGGGGGGGGGGGGGGGGGGGTGTTTCCATTATTTTATCAACTTTGAAGCCCAAATTATAAGGAAAGAAGTTGCATCCTATATATGTCATGATATACAGTATGAAATCTGCAAGAGGCCTATTTAATTGAGAAAATCAACAAAAACTTTTCATTTAAGGTCGCACACCACAAATAAGCTCACCCCTTCCACCAAGACGAGATGCCGCTGTCCTATCTGTGACTTGTGCCTGACCTCGGCATGTTTGCGATATCTGTCATGTAGCTCTGTGTTCCTGCGGAGCTTGACCTCCTGGGGGACATCATCCTGCAGTCGGTGGTAGGCTCTGGTTTTCTATGTTGCACGGAGGATGGGGGATCATAAAGAAGATGGAACGCAAAATTCACAGGTTTTTTCAGCAAAGCTCAACACAAAAGCAAGCAAAATACATGAACCACATAATTTTTTAAATTAAATCATTCCTACAATTCTTTCATGTAAAGATGCATCTTGGTGAAAAAACAATGACATGTTTCTCTCATTTCCTAAACAGTAAAAAGTTTGCCATAGTCAAAATGAAAGCAAAGAAGAGTTCATTTTCAAATTGGCTCTATGCACCAGTCTGTCTCATTATATAATTAACCCACCACACACATAACCCTGATTGTAATAGTTTCCCTGGGTTCCGGATGGTGGGGTTCGAGGAAATAGTGGAATACCAATATCTGTCATGAGGCCATGACAGGCGACCCCACCTTTTCAAATAAAAAATATCTCAACTGCTATTGAAGATTAGATGAGAATCTTTTTTGTGTTTATTAAAATAAACAAGGCAAATAAACAGGTTTTAAGATTATGCAAATAGCTTTGTATGCCCCAAAATTTGTATGCCCCAAAATTGTCGAGTGCCTGATTCCACCATATTTTGAAACACTTGATCAGACAGTTGTGCACCTACCTGTCTCATGCTGTAAGGGAAACAGAAGGCAAAGTTGTACTTGACAATGTCCAGCAAAGACAGCGTGTCCTGGTGGGCTGCCTCTGATTCTCCGCAGAAACCCGCTATGAAGTCACTGGACAAACCCACCCCTGAGAATGGAGCGAAACAGACAATATGTATTTTTATTAGAAAAAAAGAGAAGCACATCAACTAAATACATGTAAAAGTCAGGGGCAACACAGTTTATTTTTAGTTTTCCTACAAGTTTCCTAGCATTTACAACACAAATAGGTCATGTAGGGGCTGAAGATTAGAGGTGCTACTAGAGAATGTCATACATGCAAAAAAAGTATAGCAGCTTCAAAAAGAAAGCTGATTTCGTCAACACGGCTTAACCAAATAGACATACACAAACACATAGGTTTTTGAGGGATATAAACAAAGGCAGACACAGGTACATAACATGCACACACAAACACTGAAGCATGTACACACACCCAAGCAGTGTCATGCTTATGTGGGCACGTGGACCCACTCCTCCCCCACACACACCCAAACACATCCAAACACACACACCTACACACATTCATACATACAATTACACAAGACGATAATACACACACACACACCTACACATATCCATACACACAATCACACAAGATGAACATACACCCATATAAACACTCACACAAGACGAACATGTACAGAAAAATGAATATGCTCACACAAGACAAACATACACACACACCTACACAAACACGATAAACATCCACACACACACACCTGGGATTATATCCCTGACACGTTCCATCAGCAGTAGGTGTGCTTCCCGACTGTAGCCCAGCACTCACACAAGACAAAGATACACACACACATATACAGGCACACACACGGCAAACATCCACACTCACACTCCTGGGATTATGTCCCTGACACGTTCCATCAGCAGTAGGTGTGCTTCCCGACTGTAGCCCAGCACTCACACAAGAAAAAGATACACACACACACATATACAGGCACACACATGGCAAACATCCACACTCACACACCTGGGATTATGTCCCTGACACGTTCTACCAGCTCCAGGTAAGCTTCCCGACTGTAGCCCCGCCCCATGGCCTTGAGCACCTCAGAATTGCCGCTCTGGGCAGGAAGGTGGATCTGCTTACAAACATTGGGTCTCTCCATGATTGTGTGAAGCACCTGAGAAACATTTGTCAAAAAAACATTTTAATCGGTTGTCTGTAAGTGGCTAGTGGCACCGGCCAGTGAGCTGGCGCTGTCTGGCTGAGTGGCCCTAACCCTAACCCCAACCCCTAACTGGGGGGGGGGGGGGGGCTCTCATGGTCTAGACTAGAGGTTACAGTGTTCACCTCTCATTCAATAGATCCCCGGTTCGAAACCAGACAGCGACAGAAAAATGTTCTCTAAAAATGTTCTCCTTTAATCTCTTTCCTGCTCTCTAACCATACTCTGTTGACTGCTTTCGTCTCCACAGTATGCCAGAGAGACAAAATAATAGTACGACAGAGAGATAAAATGCACTCACCTCATCTGGAAAGTCCTTGGGATGAGGTGAAGTGAACCGAATCCTCATTTCTGGGTCAACTTTTGACACAGCTTCGAGTAGCTCTGCGAATCTCCTCCCACCTGTTTTGGGCTTATAGACTGTCTTGAAACCTGCAAACGAAATTAATGCTAAGCTACTAGTGAACAACAACCACATGCACTTTCATATTGTATTATGCATTGACTTCACTCTCTAACAATCATAAGGCTATTTGCCTTAAGAAGCATGTTATCTACGTTCAACGACATACAGCAGCATTTGCACTATGGTAGGCGATTTGGAAATTTTGCTGGGCAGTGGTAATCACCAGTATTATTTAATGGCCCACTTGGGAATACATGAAAATTTTTGCCTCTTAAAGGTGGCAAAAGTGGGTGCTGGCTATGAACAGATTGACAAATGGTATCAGTTAAACAATCAATCTTAACTAGAGTCACACTTTATTGTTTTCCGCAAAAACAAATGATTTGACTCAAACTATAAAACAATTAACACCAGTAGCTGCTGTACAATCAGTCTCATTGATGACCAAGACTCGAGTGAACTCTTTGTCAACAGTTTAAGATAAAAGCCAAAGTCAGATCTGTGTTAAAAAAAAAAAAAACCTTTTTGAGTTTATACTATTTGAGACTTTGACAGCATATTACCATATTTGATTTCTCCTTGTAACCTTCACTTGGGCAGAAGACCAAACATTTAAAGAAACATAATTATTTTCTATAAATTATTACGGTATTTATTCTATACAGCCCCATATATTATATACAAATATTCATATTTGAGGCCCAGAGTCAGTGGAATTTGAATCTATAAAAATTTTTTATCTAAAACCCAGTGTCCCTAAAAAAATGCACAACTTCAGAAATAACCCAATAGTGTATTTCACTACAGAAAGAATAGTCATAATCTTGAAGTGAAGTTCACTTGTTAACTTTATTAAGCATAATCATAACCTTGAAATGGAGATAACTTTTATAAGCATAATCATAACCTTGAAATGGAGATAACTTTTATAAGCATAGTCATAACCTTGAAATTTTTTTTTCTATAGTCTACCTGCACTCAGCTGTGTGGGCATGTCCTCATCCTCTCCATAAGCTGAGGAAACATCCCGGTAGCTGTTCACATTTTGCCCCAGAAGGGTCACATCTTTCACATTCTGTAATGCAAGAAGGGAAAGTGAGAAACTGTCATTTGTACAGGTGATTGTCTTGGACAGGAGGCCATTAAAGCAAGTTCAACTGTACGTAAATATGTTCATCTCGCACAGCACATGTTAAGAATTATGTCACACCTCAAGCTCAAGGAACAACAACAAAAAAAGACCAAAAAATAAATAAGAAGAAGAATACCATATATCCCATGTGAATACCAAAGACTACACACCTGCTCAGAGAGGATGTGAATTTCTTCTAAGATGGAGGAAATGGGCCGACTGCGCTCTCTGCCGCGGGTGAAAGGCACGATGCAGTAGGTACACATGTTGTCACAGCCTCGCATTATGGACCTGAGACCAAAAGATCAGGAGCGAAAAATATATTCCACATCCTGAAAAGTACAATGACTACTAATAATGAAAATTTTCTTTGACTGTCTGTGTTTGAGTTGAATAAAGAATCAACACAATAATTGTCATTTAGTGCAGGGAGAAAGTAAGACAGACAAACAAAAACAACTGAACAGAAGTAGGGCCAGCAGGTGGCGCCCTCCAGCCAACCACTAATAATGAAGATGATTATCAAAATAAAAATAGCAAAAACTAAAGAAAGAATTTTTTCCGTTACAGCTTTACTATACAATGATGAGTAAATACTGAAATGGCGACTACTTTTCAAGAAACGCACATGTATCAACAAAAGAAGTAAATAAGTAGGAACAGACCCCCATCTGGGCAACTACAAAGCACAAAATTTATCTTTACTCAAACGAAGTACATCAACAAAATAATGGAAATGCAACACTGTAGCTCACATTTCTCAGATAAAAAGAAAGTAAAAAGAACTGAGTGAAGTAGTAAACAAGCAGAGTACAGTATTGTTCCAGCTGAGCAGAACAGCCTCCATTTCAATTTTTTTTAAAATTAACAATAACTAAATAACTAAGTCATATAAAAGCGAAAGAGAAATATTAGAACTTAAACAATGTAAAAGTGAATCAATGATGTAAAGAGAAATGTGGGAACACAATATATACAGCCCCATCTTAGAAAAGCAAACTGATGAACAAAAATAGAATTTGGAAGAAGAAAAAAGATCCTCACAGTACCAACAATTTCACAGCTATCCCTCCCTGCCCCCTCCCCCCCCCCTTTCCATCCCATAAAGAGTCCACAAAAGGCCCCGTAGCAGATGGTTTTAATTATTTAATAGTTTGTGATGTGTCGTGCCAATTATTAACATTGCACACTTCCTCTGGAAAATATCAAGAGTGTGGGATAACGAGTAGGGAAAATTCCCTTCCCGTTTTCCTCGACAATTTGAACCACTATAACAGCAAAATATGGGTTATTGGCCAACAATTTCAGCCCTCCAGGTGAGAATAATATTTGTAAAGCACATGGAGCATGTAGTAGAGAATGGGTATGCACTGTATACAAGGCAATTACTATAATCATAGTCTATTATAAAGTAGACCACACCTAAATACCAGAAAACCTCCAGCCCACAGGCAACACTGACACTTACACAAATGCTGAGGGACTGTTTGAGTTCAGTCTCACTGGCACCACATCTGCATAAGTTTCTTCTAAAGATAACTGGACATTGACTGCAGAAGAACAGAAAACGAAATGTATTAAGAAACAGGGCAAAGTTATCAGCCATTATAACTATTTCGAGACAAAGTAAAAGTAGAAAAAAAATTCTCATATGCCTCACAATGCTGACACCCATCATAACATGATCTATTTTTTTCCCAATCAATGCTGCAGCAACATACATTAGCCACAAGCAGCTTTATAAGTAAGCAGTAAACAGTCTAAATTTTCAATATTAAAACCAGACACACACGAATGGACACACATCTCAATACAAAGAACAATGGGAAGAAATCAGAGAATATACACCCTATTAAATAATAAATATTTATCAAGAAGTCACCCTCGACTTATGGGCTTCGTTCACATAATTATCAGCAAATCTGGTCTTGAGAGTTCACAATTTTTCTTCAGAATCAGCAAGTCTGTCAGGAGCAAAACTTGAAAACAGAATACATATTTCTCAGTACGAAAATAGACTTCCGTAATCAGACCCTCTCTAATGTATCAAATTTTTTTACACAGTAGTTGGCAGCTATGCATACGAATAAAGTCTTACATGCTTGTAATATATTTTCAGACACAGTCAATCATAAATGCACTAGGCACAAAATAAAAATTGAAGGCCACAAGTCCATGGGCAACTGGGTTAACAACAGCAACAAATACACACATCAAACATAGACAAACAAAATAGACAGACAGACACACAAACACAGACTCATACACACACACACACACACACAGACTCAACACACACACATAAATACAAACTCACACACACACACACACACTTAGATACAAACACACAGACACATTAGCACCTGCTGCCTGATCTGTGGACCTCGTCACTGCGAGCAGACGCGGCAGGTCCCGATAAGCGTCTGGTCCACAAACAACATCCACCATCTTGTCCTGCTCCAGGATTTTATGCTTCAGCCTCTCAGCCATGCAGCCTACAGTTTTGTACAAAAATCATGGTCATATCAATGTAAAATAGTGTAAGCAAGCGCAACAACTCAGATTTATAAATGTAAAAGGGATTGAACAAGAATATAAAATAATTTAAGAGTACTGAGAGGGATCTCCCCTTGTACGATGTGACCGTCTTTTGTTTGTTTTGTGAGTTCACCCTTGACATGGGCTCACTCTCGCTCACAAAGCATCACAATGTCAGAAGACTATCTGTTCTTAACATTTCATGAGTATTTTCTTAAAGTCAGAAAGTAACAAAACCAAAATAAAACTTTAAAAAGACCTGTTTGTTGTCCATCAAGAATCTTTAAAAAAATAATTTTTAAAAAAAGAAAAATACCAACACTAACACATTTGCAGACTCACCTAAAAGGCCAATTTTTAAAGGCCTGTGTTTACTTCTCCTTTTCTTGACAGACTTGAAGTAATTCAAACGTTTCCAGATCTTGTTCTCTGCACCTTCTCTGATAGCACAAGTAATGGCGAGAACCACATCAGCCTAAAAATAGAATGAAAAAGCCACAAAAAAATTCCACTTTCCTATTGCATTCCATTCAAAATTCATTGGTAACAATCAATACATGAACCACCACATAAATCATTTGATTTGAACCGTGCAGTTTCTATATAAAAGACCACCAAATGATTTTACTACTCAGGACTTTGAAATTTTAACTATTTGAACCATTTACAGTTTGACCATATAAAGTGAATATAATAGAATTTAAAGATAACAAAGAAATTAAAACTGATTAATTTTACAAATGTTTGTCAGTACTACAGTACTACTTTCAACATACCTCAGATATGCTTGAAGCTTTAGTAAACCCATTCTGCTGTAAGATGCTCCAAGCAATTTCAGTATCATTTACATTCATCTGACATCCATAAGTTTCGATAAAAACTGTAGAGACAAAAAAATGTTCCAGTTGATTATATTATGAAGTTAACATAATACTTAAATTATAATACAAAGACTTCTACCATACATTTTTAAAGAGGGAAAAGGAAAATAAAATGAAGAGCAAAAAAATGTCAACAAACAGAAGGCATATTAAGACAATGAAATTTGACAATGATATAAATATAATAATATCATTGGAGAGGTCCATAAAAAAACACTTTATATAATAAAAACACTAAAATACAAAACTGATCTATAATGATGTTCCTTTGTTGGAGAAATTATAGAAGGCAGACAACCATAAATTCAAAGACAATTTAAAAGACTACAGTGAGTATATAATATTTGAATGATAATGGTAGACATGTTCGATGCACACCCATCCTTGAATGAATTTATAATCAACACCATATAATTTAAATTTGACATAAAAAAATTAAATACCTAACTACATAGGTGAACAGAAATAATGAAAGGGATTAAAAAATTAAGACTCCAGATAACAGGGCAACTTTATTACAGTGTTGAAAAACAGAAGATGCCACTTCACTAGCTAGCTTTACTATGAAATTAAAGTTCAACCCCTTGAGCCTTGCACCCCTCAAGGCTCAGTCTACACAAAACCAGTGCACTTGACCTCCTGTGCATTGTCTGTTATAATACATGCTACACACTGAGGCTTGCATCCAGAACACAAATGTGTAAAGGTAGTCACAATCAGGCATTACGTTCCGGCATAGACTCGTAGGGTCCACTGGGTTGAGAACATGACTGGAATTGTAAAATTATTATTAGGCCGACACTATTTCTCCGAACGTTCGGGAAAATAAAGCTAGGTACTATTTCTCCGAACGTTCGGGAAAATAAAGCTGGGCACTATTTCTCCGAACACTCTGAAATCACATCCTTTCCCGCAAATTTCGGATATTATATAGAGTATAGGCCTACCAAAGATTATTCGTATACAATATGGTTCAATCGGTCCAAAAAAGTCCGCAGTAAATATTTATAAAGAAATGCTACAGTTCCAAACAGTTTTTCGCTACAGATATGACATGTTGCCTATGAAGTGTGCTGCTCTTAAACTTAATGTGTTGTGTTCACTCATGTGCTGTCTAGATCTAGATCTACGGAGGGTTATTGATAACGACACATAGAACTAGCTTCTGCGTTTGTCGTGGCCGCGACCTATCAATCCTGGCTCGATTTTTTGGTCGGGGAATAATTAAAAGTCAAATTTATTTTTAAAAAAAAGAAAAAAAAGAAAGAAACCGAAACCTCTTTACTTTTGAAAGAAAGTTCACTTAGCTTCACTTAGTCTCTTTCTCACTTGTTGATTTGTTGAATACGTTACAGTTACTTTTATTTTCCCTCTTTGACTCTTTGTGGTGTTTTATTTTGTTAGTGTGTAATTTTTTTTCTTGTTACTGTTCTGATGTGTTGTTTTTCTACCATTTTTTGTGGGGAAAGGAGGGGGGGGGGGGGATGTTGCATAGTGTAACGTCATTTAATTTGATGTTCCTTCCTTCATCAGATTCTAAATATATATACATGTATATATATAGATTTAAATGTTTTATGTTAGAGCGTACGTTCCACCAAAACCGATTACATGTACTGACACTGGCAGGCCCCTTAAAGTGTGTGATTCCATAATTTACATGTAATATCCTGTACTTAAAAAAAAAAATTTACGCACTTTTAGGGTTAAAACAGGCAATTTTCTTCGGACAGGTTGACACACACCCTTATTTGTTTATTTTTGTGGTTGTTTATGGGCTGTTCGACTAATTTTGATTTCATTCTGTTGTGAAACCTTAATTTTTCACGTTTTTACACCCATCTAAAAATCTCTAGACTAGCTCTTGAAAATTGAAATTGATATAGACCCAAAAATTTGCTCCTGTGTGTGTGTCTATTCATGTGCGTGTGAGTGTGTCTGTGTGTGGTAGTAAGTGTGTAAATGGAGAGTGAGGAGTGTGTGTGTTTTTCAGGCTTTATTTCAGCCTTTATTCAGTAACAGTTAAAAGTATACAAAAATAGAAACACAGGATATATTCACTCCAGGGCTCATGAGTTGTTCCTCTTTTTCAGTTTCACTCATTCGTTCAATTCCCGTGTTCTCTCCCGCGGCTCATCCCCGTCCTCATGACTTTCACACCCCACCCCCTCCCTCCAGGCACACACAAAGAAAATCTCACTCATTCCCTTGCATCCTGCAAACCATGGGGGGGGGGGGGTCGGTGTCGTCGTCTTGTAGTTGCTGTCGCCTGTGGATACACTGGTAAATTCTACCTTTCACCCGCTCTGTCACTCACACTGTCTCTCCATCCACAACTCAGCTCGTCATACGTTCAAAAGTTGCCCACTGATCATGTTTAGTTAGTGTGTGCATAAGTTTGTGTGTGTACATGTACCTGATGGTGGTGGGTGTGTGGTGGGTGTTACTGAAGGTTATGTAGGCGGGCTTGCCATGCGGTGTTCCTTCCCAGACCAGAGGCAGAATGAAAGTTGGCGCCGAACTCTCGCAATAAATAGGCAAAAAATCACGAGACCGGAAGCCGGAAACCGTTCGGAGAAATAAAGATCGGCACTATTTCTCCGAACGTTCGGAGAAATAGTCACTTCGTTATTATTATTATATATATATAGATTATGTGTTCATAAAACAACTCGCAACACTGAAACACTGCACACGGCAACATACACTACAGCAACCACCAATAAAGACCTTTACATTCAATATTGTTATACATACCACTGCGATTGTCACCATGGAAAAGGTGTGCACCCAAGTATGAATCATCAAGGCCAACATTATCTGTTGGAGGACTCAGACCAGAACCTACAGCTTCTTGGAGAAAACTGCTCAAATCAGGGCCCGATGCTAAGCTTCTGTGTCTTTGGTCTTGGTGCTGCAAACCTTTGTCATTTTTTATTTCAGGAGCAGATTTACTATGTTCCTCAGATGAATGTTGAATGTTCTTACTGAGATGTGTGTACATCAACCTGGGAGTCAAACCCAAGAAACGTTTCTTTGTCCAGTTGCTTTTTTTACAAACACACTGCAGTGTTCTCAAGAAATGTAAATTCGACATGACTAGACTCTATGACTAGAATCTAGATTATAGATCTTGATCTAGGAACAGGAAATATCGTTCAGGTCACAAATGTTGAAATCTTTGACTCTTTAATTACTATCGCCCTGACATCAAAGGAACCACTTGAGTAGTGACTGCGATAGTGATAGAACCAAACAATTTCACAGATAGAACCACAAACAAGGAACTACCGGCTGAATAGTAAGGCTCAGTCTTAGACTTTTTAAAGTTAGTAAGTAGTAAGACTGACAAAATTATCTAAAACCCAAAAGCTGGAAGTATGATTTCCTATGCAGTTCGTGTTTGGCGATGCTGAGCGTTTCACTTCACCCAAGTAGGAACTTTGGTTGGTGCAATGGCAATCATAATCATGGTTGTAGTTGTGAAAAACCGAAAGTAGAAAGGTCATGCAACCGGAAGTGTTTTTAAGATTTCGTGTTCGTGGTCTACTTCAGAACTTCTTTCCTTTTCTTTTTTTTTTTGTCTTCCAAAAAGTTCCATCCCCTTGACCTGACAGCTCTTTTTTCCGCTTTATATATAGATCTATATATTTATTTTTTTTTAGCTTAAAGAAACTGTATCCCAAACATCTCGTGAGCTAGTCTTCCAATCTTGCAGTATAAGTTTTTTCAGTTATATTGCAGGAATAGAAACATTGATTTGTGTCATAGATCTGAGCTAAGTTTTACAATAATTAATGACAACAATTCAGCGTTGTCTCCCTTGTCCGGAAAAGCTTCCACCTTCCTCACTCAACAACTCCTTTGAGGTGTAGTCTCAGTATTTTTGTTCTCATTTTATTGTGTCAAGTGTTCATTATTTGTGTATGTTACATTTTATGTTTCTTTTCAAGATGGGATTTAATTATGATCTGTTCTTACCCATTAAAACACAACATAATGTGTCAGACTATATCGATTGGCCACCTCTATTCGAGAATAACCCAATCGGATCCGTAACCCAATATAGCGGATAGTATAGCGAGTGAGAATATCCCATGGACCCATGTCTCGCTATTCCGCCCCCTTCCCCCCTTTGGTGTGAATAGCTCCAACTCTCCCCTGACCTCTCGCAGGCCGATAAAATCACCTATGCCCTTGGTGGCTTACTGCATGTGGTTTGGAATGAATAATAATACGAAGTGACTATTCGGACTCGAGTCCGAATATGAAAAAATGTTATTCGGACTCTGATTCTTGTCCAGCATGACATGACTTCCGACTTCCTGTGACTCGTGACTCCGGCTTCCTGTCCTGCCTCACTCGTGACTCGCCTCAGGCTGGGTAGAGTCCGGGATCCCTTCGGGCAAAATCATCAAATGGCGTTTACCCGTTTTGTGCAGGAGCCGAGTTTTTATCTTATGATGAATTTGAGGCCGGCCTGAAAAGTTAAAGTGCTTCTAATAAATGTTTATTTGTCAAGAGGTCATCAGAAGCAATTAAAGATGGCTCATTAGCGTGTGTCAGGGTCGGATGGGCGGCCTGCACACGTGTGGCTGTGTGCGTGTCGGGGGAGGGGGGGGGCACTATCGGTCCAGGCGTTGAACGTCGCATAAGCGTCAGTCTTGTTTCCCCCAGTAATGATCATTATTACAATATGCTAGTCTTGACGTAGATCTACGTAATGAATTGTGCGCTGGTCTATGGAATCAAAAGTTGCCGTATGCTCAGCTCTGCACAGCAACACAACTTTTTCTTGGTAAACAATCGAGATGACACAGGCTCGTGTATTTGAACGAATCGGTCTTTTTTTTTTTACACAGCTCATAATATGTAGGTGCCAGGTGGTCTGCTAATCTTCAATTTTACCCTTTTCTACAACAAAGAAAGTGGGAAACATGGGGGGTGGGGGGGCGTATCAATGACGCGGCGGACATCGGATCAGCAGAAAAGGTGTGGGGGAAACTAAAAAATGGCGGAAAATTGGAAGCACTGAACGTTAGATCTATAGAACGAAGACACTTCCTTTTTTCCGGACCCGAGTCCGAATAACATTTTTTCATATTCGGACTCGAGTATGAATTTTTTTTATTCGGACTCGAGTCCGAATATGAAAAAATTTTATTCGGACTTGAGTCCGAATAAAGACGGCCATAATAATAAGGAAGTGACTCTTTCTCAGAACTCACGGAAAAATAAAGTTGAACTCTATTTCTCCGAACGGTTTCTGACCTAGAGTTTTTTTGGTTATTTGCGAGATTTAGACGTCATCCTTTCATTCTGCCATTCTGCGAAGACTGGGAGGAAGCATTTTTTGCATCGAATTCAATTTCTAGAGCTAGAAGATTTTTAAATGTCTGAATATTCACATACTTCAGTTGTGGTTTGGGCAACGTTCCCTGACTATACTTCATTTGAAAATACCTTCAAAAGGTACCTCGAGAAAACAAGACATACTGCTCAACCTTTGGCAGTAACCTATTTTGCATTTAGTTACCCAGCAAAGCCTTACACACACACTGACACGCACACGGGCCACTCCTTTCTCTTATTACATGTATCAAAATCTCGAGAACGGAAACCGTTCCGAGAAATAAAGTTGAAGTTTATTTCCCCGAACGTTCGGAGAAATAGAGCCGGCCTAATAACATTGTAAAAACATTTTTTGCCTCTCCAGTAAAAAAAGGGAGGCTCACTACCGACTCTGAGCGAGATGTGGGACCAGCCGCCGGCCGGACCATTAGTTGTTTACACTACATAACTGTTGCGACGACAGGCCTCTCTGCCTGCACACACTATCAAGGAACAGAGAGCGTGTGTACAAATGTAATGAGACACAAGCACGGGACTATTAAAATTTAATATATACTCTTTCATGACGGTTGAAGGGTTGTAAATTATGATCAGACCAAAGGGGTGAGGGCGTTAAATCGTGTTAAATAGTTTTTAATAACTATTCAAGCAGTCCAAGCTTTTTTCTTCACTTTCTTTTTTTTTCTTCTATTTTTCTTCTTTTTTTTTTCTTGCCTCTTCTTCTTGAACATTTGGAGTTTGGAGCCAAAAAAAAGAGCCAGAGAGCAAAATTACATTCTCCGGCCCAAACGCGATACACGTAATAAGAGCCAAATTTCTGGGAATTTTCTTCAATTTTGACAGCCCTGACTGTGACTAGATCTAGATCTAGGCCTATGTTCTATTTGGACACCATCACCAACACGTTCTGTGGAGCATTAGCCCTGGTAACCTCAGCCCTGATCCCTCTTGGGTCATTTTCGATTTAAACAATGGAGAGAGTGAGAATAGCGAGACATAGGTTATTCTCACCTGGGATTTGTTGATCTAGATTTGTAGGCCTAAACCCTTTTTTAGCTATCCTGAAAGTAGTCGAGAACTTCCAGGGCAAAACAAAATGGCGACCCGCGTAGTTGAGCTCGATTCGAAAAGTGAAATAGCCATAGCATCTTTGAAGAGGACCAAATTAGTTTACTTTTCACCTATACATCATTTTTTTTTTCTTTTTTTTTTTCAATTTGATCATCCACACTGATAGACAGTATTCAGAAATTCGGAACAGGTCTTGTTTCACACCGGATGAAAATAGCCAACACTGTCAGGTCTCACCCCGGGTGAGAGGTCGATCGTATTTTTATTCTCACCCGGGGTGAAAATAGCCACTTCCTTTTAGCTATCCTGAAAGTAGTGGAAGTTGTTGTCAGCTGAAGTGTTTTAGTAGAGCTCTAGATGATGTCTTTTACTTTAGCCTTTTATAGTAATGAGTCAGCAATGAAATGTCAATCATAGTCAATTATAGTTGTGACTTTTTGCGTGGTTGTCTTCAGTGTTTTTGTTCGTCATGCATGTTCCATTTCAGTCGAACAGTATGCAACTGTTTCTTTTTCACAGTGTAGGAGGGTCAGTCAGGGAGTACGCCTGCCTCTAGATTCTATTAAATTTACATAACTAGAGAATTACCAGGGAGGCCACTTTTCCGCTTTTTTTCCGGTATTTTGATCCTGATCCGCTATTCCGTTATTGAGATCGAGATAGAATCTATAGTTTTTTAAAAATCCACACACACCCGACAACTTGCGCCAAATGTTCAAATTTTTACGGAAAAACGGAGACTTCGCCATAAGTTCAAATAACGGGGAGAAAAAAAGTCGAGAAATCACACGCCGGGCTGCCGGGATTTCAGCTAATTAAAAAAAAGTTGAGCAGCATCCCTGAATTACGTCACCATGTATTACCGATGTAGAAGTTAGGCTAACTTACTTGAGCACTAGCAGGCTTAAAACAGTGTCAACACCATAATCATAGCAGATAGCACCCTATACTTGTGTTGTACTGTAGCTTAGCAAATTAATCATGAATCATAAAATAGGCCTTGTTTTATTAAATAATGATCTGATTTATTAAAAATTTCAGCTAGAGGGAGTAACTGAAAATGTTAACGGCTAGAGGTAAGACTGTTTTGGGGAGTACAGATTTACAGGGGCATAATATCATTTTTTAAATCTATATGTAGGCCTGTAAACCACCTTGCTGGCACTGGTAAGGAGAGGGAGGGGAGGAGACAGATCCACATCATCCCAATTTTAAAGGTGCAACACATACTGATCATGAAATAACACAACATTCCCAGCTCAGTTCTTGAGCTCAGATTCAGATATGTTGAATTAAAATTTTATATAAATCTTTCTCTTCCTTTACAGGTAATAGAAAAGAGGGACTTGAAAGATGTTTTCAGTGGATCTATTACATGTTTTCCATCTTTTGGACTGACACTTCTATGCAGTTAACGTAGAACTCTGTTTAAAAGACTTTTCATTTTTAAATGAAATCAAAAGTTTTAAATTCAAGTATTTACCTTAGATGTTCCACCTCTTTGGCATCGATCAAATTTTCAAATAGCTTTTCCTTGTTTCTGAAGTGAGGTGAAATTTGATCAAGTCAGTTCAACGAGCCTCCCAGAAAGGTTTACTCGACACAACCCTTTGTCAAGTGTGGTCGTAAATTTGAAATTCATTGCCTAGAAAAGATTGTCAGCACGGCATCATCATGTCGGAAAGGATGGACTCTGTGGAGTCCATGGATGACGTGGATCACCTGTGCGAGGAGATGGATGGCCTCACGGAAATGACTGACCTTGATGATATCCCCACGGCACTCATTATTACAAACATTGACTCCAACATATTTGAAGATGCACACACACAGGTTGGTTGCTGTATCTTGCCTTGCGGTCAGGTACCAGCTCTATATTTTGTTGTTTAGAGTGAGCCTAGCCTAGTACTAGTATCTTGTGACAAACTGAACCTCTCTTTTGTCTTACGATAGCTGTAGTCATGATACTCCTTTTTTTTTAAATTTAAAAATGATAATATATGTATTATAATGCATTCGGAACAAAAATTTGTTTGACTTGTATAAATTATTTCTGAGCACACTCCTCTGTACTTAAGTTTCAGTAACAGTCTTATAATGGCACTCTCAACACAAATTGAAATAGATCATATATAATTAGTACAGAAAATTGAAGTGTTGCCAGAGAGTAACATGCAAGGAAAAGGAGGAGAGATAAAGACAATATATGTTTCTTGAGAAAAAAAAAAGAAGGAGCAAATGACACGAGAGCACCCGCCCACCGCCCACCTAATGTAGTTTCCTTTGATCGATCAATAACATTGCTCATTTGTAAATAAGGTAAAGAAAAAGTCTTATATTATAAGTTTTGCTCTCCACGTGGCACTTTGCGCAAACAGTTTAGAGACGGTAGTTAGTTTAACAATGGCCTTCTTCTTTTTCAGGAGATGTTTGAACACGTTTTCCGAGACCTGGACAAGGATGTCAGTTTCATCTACTTAAGAAATTTTCGGAGGGCAAGGGTCCAGTTCTCCTCCTCTGATTTTGCTGCTATAGCACGTATCAGATATGATGGAGTAGCCATCTGTGGGTCCACCATTAGATGCTTCTTTTTGAAGGTATTTCCTGCGGATCTGAATTATTTATAGAAAATGAATAAATCAAGATCTTTATTCTTATTGTCAGTGTCCTCTGTAAACCAGTGTCTTGCTTATTAGTAAGAAAGCACTGAAAATAACTTTTCTGGCCAATTTATAGATCACATTGGGTTTTTGGCAACAATGTATACTCATGATAAAATAGGCTGAAGAAACAGCTTTCTAAGTCACATGCCTGGCTTTTTACTTGCATACATAGTTTCTATTGAGAAGTTTAAATTGATGCACAGGTATCTGTGTGTAGAAATCTAAGTGTAATAAGGAAAGTAATAAAATGTTGATAGCATCTTGATAGCACACATACCTGAGCTTGTACTGATAAAAATCTAGCAGTTGATCTTGGGAGCTCAGCTGTATGCAGGGCTTCCCACCATTACAAATTTTGGGGGGATTGTTACAATTTTTAGAATAATTTAACATAATAAGATTATAACTCCTTTGATTCTAATTTTGTTTATATTTCTTCGACGTTTGGGGGCCCCAACCAATCCACACAGGAAGAAAAACAATCAAACCCTGACAGCTATGTCACTTGTAACTGTCTAACTTTATAACTCTCTTACTCTTAGCTTAAAGACCTCGTGGCCACCTATTACCACTTTGCCATCAGAATAACATTTTTGTTTAAGCAAAGCCAGGAGTATGACAAACATTATTTGGATTGAATGTTAAAAGTTTTTGCACTTTAGGTCTGTGTGACGGGGACCCAGGTTCTAAGCCAGTGAGAAAATGTTTTTTAAACGGGTCATTATTTGATACGAATCAGATGTGGCACCCAGCATGATTTGCAGCAATGCACAATCAGGGTCAAAAGTTTGTGATGCGTACCATTTCTTTTGTTGTTACAAGAGTGAAGCTGACAGCTAGTAACTACCCCCTCCTCCCCCCCTTTTTTTAAAAATCGAAATTCGACCAAACTTACTAAGACACACAGAGACCTTTTTCATCACCTCTTTTTGTCAGTGAAAATTAATGTCATGTTGTCATACATAAAGTTGATAAAGCCTCTTCGTCCGTCTCCTTTGAGGTCCCTGAACCTACATGACCTATACACAGAGCTGCCCACTCACCAGTACCTGTTTATAAAATCAGCAGTAAAAATATTAGTAATATTGGCATCCATGTTTCTCGTTTTTAAGTCAGATTAATCTTTTTTTCATCAAACTTATGTAGTTTAACTCTGATGACCTGTCTTTGCCTGAAGGTTCACCAGCCAAGTACAGACAACACCCACTTACAGCCTCCCCAGCCCCAGCGCATGTTCCTCATCTCCCCACCCGCCTCACCACCCGTGGGCTGGGAGCCTATACCTGAGTCGGAACCCGTTATCAATTATGATTTACTACACGCAATTGCGAGGCTTAATCCAGGTGAGCTATTAAGACTTTGAAATGAAGGTTTCTTGCTTATATCTATGTGAGTTAACTCTTTCCTTACCAAGCCAGGGGTTTTTTTTGTGTGTTATTTTCTGACTCTCATGAGTAATAGTATTACATTTTCTGCAATGTATTTTTTTTTTCTTTTTTTCTTTTAAATGAGAGACTGAATTGTGTTTATGTCTTTACCGATGAGAGTCAGAAAATAACCCCCCAAAAATCGTGGCTTGGTTAGGAAAGAGTTAAGTCACACAGAAATAAATAAGACACCTTCATTTCAAAGGTACTACAGTAATGTCCACGGATCTGGAACACGAAAATCTCCTAAATCTCAAACACTATTTCCAATCACCGACAAATTCAAGTTACCCGTGTCTGACTGCATTTTTTTTTCTTTTTTTCTTTCTTTTTTTTTTCTTTTTTTTTTTTTTAAATTTAAAGAACTTCAAGTGTTTTTATCAAAATGCAGGGAAATGAATTTCAGACAGTTCATAGAAAAAAAGTACTCTGAACATAGATAATAATAGTATGTGTGAGTCTACCCTTAATGTCTCACTGCTTTGGACTTTATAAGTTATTTTTGTCGAGTTTCGTTTTACAGAGTCTGCATAATTATGCCTTCATTTTGGTGCTCAAGCTCTGGTGTTTGAGATGTTAATTATCTGTTTTTATGAAATTACAGTCGAACCTGCTCTAATAGCCACCTGTCCAAAACAATCACCTGAACAAACAACCACTTCCATTCCCCGTCCCCCTCCCTTCTTGGTTTTTTATTTTCCTATGTTGTCATGACTCTGCTCAAGACTTTCATCCTGTCTAAACAGCCACTTTTCTCCTTGACAATAGATGAATGTCTTGGACAGTTTGGACTGTAATTAAATTCTGGCTTGTGGTTGGTTGGAGGGTGCTCTGGTGTGGTTTGCTCTTTCTTTCCTCCCAAACCTCTATGGTCTTTATAAATCTCTCCTACTTCTTTTCTTTGTATGTTACTCTCTGTCTAGTAACACCAATTATCTTCACCACATATTTAATCCATTTGTGTTGCAAGTGCAGTAAAACTATTATGAAAATTAAAACTGAATTTTGTCTGACCAATCATTTTGCGGCAGGTGAAACACACGAGGTGCACCCACCGTCAGGAGAGGCTCCGGCCATTGTTGTCCACCTATGTGAGGATCCCGAAGGGACTCAACCAGAGTTCAAACCCCAGATCATACAGACCAAGAGGCCCCCTCAGATGGGCCCCAGATGAGCAGGATTAGGGGAAGGTCCTTCTCCTCCTCTTCCTATTCCTCCTCCGCCTCCTCCTACCCCTCCTCCTCCACTTCTTCGTCCATCTCCTCCACCTCCTCCTTCTCTTCATCCTCCTCCTTCTCCTCTTCATCCTCCTCCTCTTCCTCCTCCTCATCCTCCACTTTTCCCTACATAACCTTCAGATCTAAGACACTGTCCCATCCTATTATTGTGAGATGGACAGGTTGAAATGAAGTGCTCATCATAGCATATGTGGCTAGTGTGTGGGCGATTCCATTGATTTATCTTATTCCTGTGTCATGTGGTGACTATACTTTTATGTCAAAAGTTTATTTATAACTTTTTATTTTGTGACATGCGTCATGGGAACTTGCAATTGACAATCATGTCTCCATGAAAGTTTGATCTTCATGAGAAGGGCAGTACCAAAGAGTAAATTGTACTTTGCTGTTGGCTGTCTTAGGCCTACAAGTGCACATTCATAAATGTAATGGGTTTGTTTTTACATCATATGATGATTGGTGAGGGGTTGTAGAATTGCTTTTTTGTGTTTGTTCGTAACAAATCATAATTAAATCATAATTTCATGCCACGATGTGGTGTTTGAAATTTGAAATCTACGTATCTGCTTTGCACAAAACATTAATCAGTTCCATTTTTGCAGTTGAAAACAAAGATTGAGATTTCTTTGCTGGTTGATGGGAAATCATCGAATGATAATTAGGATTATATGCACCAGCATTGTGTCCTCAAAGAGTGAAGGTAGAAAAGAAAAGACCACGAGTATGGAAGGTTATGAGTATGAGGGCCAATTCAA
The DNA here is from genome assembly GCF_000002075.1 of Aplysia californica. Lineage (NCBI taxonomy): Eukaryota > Metazoa > Mollusca > Gastropoda > Aplysiida > Aplysiidae > Aplysia > Aplysia californica. Next base: position 542,369 of record NW_004797281.1, on the reverse strand, counting down.
AATAATCAGATCCGAGAGAGAAAGACGAACAAAATACAAAAATCAAGTAGAAATATACAATTGATTAAAACCAGCGGTCTTAACGGCCATAACATTAATACTTTAGACTTTTTTTGTAACCATGAGTGCATATCTGGAGGTTTCGTTTTGATTTGGGTGTATAAGCATTAAAAAAGAATTGTTTTTCCATGAAAAGAGAAGGAACAAGGAGGTTTCACTGAGAAAAAGTTTACTCTTGCAAATTTGTTTCTGGTGAGTTCTCTTGCTTTCAATCATTGCTTGATACCAAGTTTTGTGAGCACTGCACTATTTAGCAAAAGTGTGAATGGTTTTCTGCTAGAGACTTTTTTGTAAGGGAAGAAGAGGGAGAGAATGTGTCACTTTTTCCAGCAGATATTAATCATGCCCTTTTTAATTCCATCGTTTTTGAGTTCAAAGGATACATTGTGCTGCTCCTCGAGATTTCATCCATGCTCATGCTTTCTCATGTTCTGGCTTTGAGTGTAGCTTTAAAGAAGAAAAAAAAGCTTGAATCAGTTTATTTGTTTAGTTTTGTAAATTGCAACAAAAGTTTTCTATTATATATTAGAAATATATAATTGTTTCATGTTTATTGGTATAGGCAGTCAATCGGATAATTCATGGAAACGATGAACCGGACAATGCTTGGTTTTGATATAGAATAGTGGTGCCTGAAAACCCAAAGTAAGTATTGTATTGTGCTGTGTGTGGATTTGGATCCCACTGAGTATGGACTTGATGGGTCGCTTTGCCAGTGGCAAAAATGCCAGCAGTTGATCTCCTGGAGAGAATATTATTGAGCGATTTTGTTTTTGAAAAAGGGTGTATTGTGCGTGTGTGTGTGTGTAGTACAGTAAGTTAAAAATATGTTTTTTGATTGAATGCACCCGCGCCCCCTTTCCACCCCACTTTTTTTCCGTTGTTGTGTATGAGTTTTATGGCGCTCGCAACTGCATAAGGTCATATGAGCGCGCACTTTTTTTCCGTACGGCATATCGATGCCAATGCCCATGGAGTACTGCACTATTGGTATTGTTTTGAAAATAAATTTGCTGAAGACCGGTGTCTGTGGTGTAGTAATGGTTAGGCGCTTGGCTATCACTGTCACGTGCAGGAGGACTTAGTTTGATTCAGGGTGGGTAGAAATTTTTATTTTTTTTCAAGTGTCTCGGTCTTTCTGCTAGAATGTTATATTCCTTTCAGCTCGGATTGGTCCCTACACAGGCAGGGTGGGAAACCTGCCTCCTAAATGATCTAATTTGTGTCGATAAGGGCATTCGTACAACTACAAACACTTAACATTTTTTAAAATACCCAGTATGTTATGTTTCCTGGAGGATGTTAAAGCTCCTGACATGTACGTTGTGCTCTCGTGCACTGCATCTGACTTTTCCTTTGAGTTCTGGATTACTGTAACTATTTTCTTTATATCATGGACAGTTGGTTAGCTCAGTTGGTATTATGCTTCTTGCTGAACTACAGAGTAGGTCGCCCTGTTTTGAATCCGAGATTTCTTGAACTCTGGTCATTTTCTGGAGTTTTCTCTCAACCCGTTAGGCTCAGTCCTATCAGAGACAGGTGTTAAATTCTGTGATCCCGGCTTATAAATAATCCAGTAGTGTTGAAAAGGGTGTTGTTAAACCTATACATTTACAATGGATGGTTGTCGGAATGTTGTCTTTTTTGGGGGGGTCTGTTCGCGTGAGAATGACAATGGGTCCCTTCCCCCAGTAGGCAACATAGTTTAGTTTGCAGAGTGAGGCTTCTCAGATCAGCAAACAAGCCTCTTATACATGTACATATATAATATGTATCTCTGTTGTGGCCATTATGTTTTGCTTGCCTGATTAGATGTGCGTACAGTAAATCATTATTTTAAAAAATTTTCCTTTTTCACATTTAACGTGTGTGATATTACTGATAACATCATTGATGTTTGAGGTTGGTTTTGTAATTTTGTTTGAAGTGCTTTTAAAAGCTTTTGAATCATACCTTTTTATTCACTAGTTTTGTAGTGATATTCTTTTCTAACTTATTTTTCTCATCTTATGTGCAATGTGTACTAAATTAAGGTGACATTTTCCTTTGAATTCAATAGAAAATATGAACTCAGGATATAACAATGTTGACTGAAGGCTTCTCCTGGAGAGAATAATGAATGAATGACTTTGTTCTGGGAAAAAAATATCTGGTGCAAAAGCTACAAATGTAATGTGTATTCGTTTCGATTGTTTTTGTCTGCCCCCCCCCCCCCCCCCCCCCGTTTTTTTTTTTTCCCCCCCCCCCCCCCCCCCCCCCCCCGCCCATCCCACACAGCCCTTTACCCCCTATCCGTACGTCGTTTTTTACTATCGTATCCATGCGACGTGGGGAACTCTGTGCCACCACTTTCCAAAGAGGAATTTTACTCATTTATCCGATCCGTACGCTTTGCATAGCAGTCTGTCAAAATGATTTTTTGAGAAATACACCGAAAGTTTCAAAGATGTCTTTGCACTAGAAGTATTGTAAAATGTTAAGGAAACAACCCCGGGGGTACAAATGACCCCAGGGCGTATGGATAGGGTTAAAGGCGTAAATGCCCATGGCATATTGCATTATTGTTTTGAAAAAATGTTTGCTTCCTGAAGGAAGTGGTTGTTTGTATTAATTGTATGAAAGATTTTTACTCATGCGTGATGGAAGTCGTGTCTGGAATAAGTGGAAGATGCTTACCTGTCATAACAGCTGGTCTGAATCTGTGTTATGGTATCATCTAAAGCATATCTAATAATATGGCCTCTTAGATACCTATTCACATTCACAAATGCGCAGTTTGATATACACCCACATTATGAATCTCCTTGACAACTATTCTTAAATGTGGCCAGGTATTGTGATTTTTTTCCATAAATGTTGTGCTTGTCCGTTGCTTTTTCCAGTTTTGATATTTGGACACAGAAAATGATTCCTTATAATGTATACAGTGGAAACCATATATAACAGGCCCGGTAATAACACGGATCTAGTAATAACAGGGATTTTTGAAATCCCTGCTTTTTTCCTACTCTTTGTCTCTATTAATAAAAGTTATCAGCTATGACAGGACCTCAAAGGAGCCCAACCGGTTATAGCAGGGACAAAGGCTCGTTAACAATGTGTAAAAAGTAAGAGAGAAAAAGAGAGAGCGAGAAAGTAACAAGTAGCAAGCCCACGCAAGCCACGCCACTGCAAACTCATGCAGCGGGTGAAGCAAGAGAGGGCTGCGTTGTGCTGCAGACTTCAATCTAGCCCTAAGCCTAGCTGGATTAGTCCGCAAATGCTTAAAATTCCCTTGCATTTTTTATTTAACAGGGATCTGATATAACAGGACTTTTTCTCTGGTCCCACCATCCCTGTTATATCAGGTTTCCACTCTAAATGCCTAGTGGTCTGTTCAAGGCCAAAAAGAATTGCACATTACTCTCTTTATGTGGATGCTTTGGACAAACAAACAAAAACAAGAGAATATTTGTAACATGTCAAACGCCTGAACATGTGTGTACATTTCATTAAATATTGTGATATGTACCAGCTAGTTATCGTTATGTTTGTCTTTTTTTTTTGCCTCTGCTTGTTTCGCGTTTTCGTTAGTCTGTAAACAAAAGCTGCTGTCGATGGTGATGTTGAAGTTGAAGACGATAAGTTGGAGGTTGGTGAGTGCTCTGGTGTGGTTTGCTCCTTTTTTCCTATCAAACATCTATCGTCCTTATTTCTCTTCCTTCTTTTTTGTGTAAGTTAAATCTGTTCTGCGGCACTTGTATGACCTTACTGTGTTGCAATGCAAGCGCCGCAAAATTCTTACCAAAAAAAAGACAATAATTATGTGAGGCATCGTGGTGAAAACAGGCACTTACCAATATGATGAAATCAAAGAAACCAGCTTTTTTTCCGCCCATCTAGATTTAGCAGTTTTTATCGAATTTTTTTAAAGTTTTGGCTCGACACCTTTTGATGTCCATTTAAAAACACATTTCTGGGTGGATTTCACTGGAAAAAGTTGATGGAAGGCACAAAAAAATGTAAACCTGCAGTTTCCAAGGACTCTCAACCTGTGGAAGTCGCTGAACTTTGGCGCGCATTTCCTCGCTACATGGAAATTTTACCTCTGAAACCAGGCAACCCCCACCTCTTTCTATCACAATTCTTCTATTCATGATAAATGAGTGTTCCTTTCATCAAAAACAAAACAAATGAAAAAGCTTTAAGATATCAATACATGTGTAATTGCACGTGCCCAAAAAATTGATGAGCGCATGATTCCATTGCTTCTTGACTTCTTGACACATTTAGGAATAAGGATTACTTTCATTGCTTTGAGTTTAATTTTGTGCAGCTGTTGTTGTCATTTTTGTGGGTGCTTGGCATGTGCTCTAATGTGGTTTGCTCCTTCTTTCCTATCAAATAAATCTATCATCCTTGTCTCCCCTGCTTCTTTTCTTTATAAATAAATCTCTCATAACACCTCTAATCTTTTTCACTCATATGACGTATTTACTATTTGTGTTGAATGTAATGTAAAACTTCTACTATCTTTCCTTCTGCTGCTGCCTCCGTAGCCTTCTGCTCTTTGTCCGCTTGCTAAAAAAAAGGGGAGTTGATGTACAGTGGAACTCAGATTGAACAAAAGGAGACAGATTTTTCTCTTTTTTAATATTATTTTTATTATTATTCATCTAAATCAACAAATTAACTCAGATTCAATTAACGCATTACATGTATAAATAAAGTGAACTCAGATTCAACCAAGTCGCCACAAACCTTATTTCCTCTAAGAGACCATCAATCGCACTTGCCCCGTGGGTCGTTACACTTAGGTTACACTTCGCTTAGTAGCCTATCCTATTGTGTGCGTCTTTTTCTTATTAATCGTAGGTGTCCGATCAGATTTATAAGCCTTCTTTCACACCAACACGAGCGTAGTAACACATGATGTGTCCTGCTAGGGTCAAGAGAGGTCGGCCAGTTGGCTGTTAGTGTATGTGTGTCTGAGGGTATTTCGGGGGGGGGGCATTAACCGTTTCGGGCGGGAGTGGAAAGTCGGCAGAGATACAGACGCGTCACAATCATATCCACCCCCTCCCCACGAGCTGCTGGGCAATGAAAGACTAGTCTAGACATAATGTAAATCTACGAAATGGATTGTGCGCTGCTCTTTGAAAGCAAACGATACCGTATATTTATTAATACTAAGCCCTACATTGTGACGCAACTTGTTGCTCACAGTGCTGTAAGGAACACTCGGATTCAACGAAATCGAAGGTTAGGTCCGTCGACTTTGTATATCCGAGTTTCATTGTAGTACAAATGTAGTAGCAGTAGTATCAGTGGTAGTAGTAGTAGTAATAGTACCAGTAGTAGCAGTAGTAGTACGAGTACTACTAGTAGTACAAGTACTGCTGCTGCTGTTGCTAATACTACTACTATGTCGACTACTACTACTATTTCTACTACTTTGCTGTTGCTACTGCTACTGCTTCTGCTGTTCATGGGGAAGCTCCGTTGGCTCAAAAGTGAAATCATGCTGGACTACCGAGGGCACAGCGCAAATTTAAACCCCCAACCCCGTGCGCTCATATTATGACCTTACGAAGTTGAGAGCGCCGTAAACACTAACCAAGTGGGTGGTTGGCGGGTGCTCTGGTGTGGTTTGCTTCTTCTTTCCATTCAAACATCTATCGTCCTTTTCTCTCCTTTTTGGGGGGGAGTTTGTTACACTCTTGTAACACCTCTAATCTTCGGCACTTATATGACCTTATTGTGTTGCAAGTGCCGTAAAACTCTTACTAAAACTAAAAAAACACTAACCGAAACAAAAAGGGGGGGGGGGGGGACCGAGTATTTTGAACTTGATTTGTTTTGTGGAGTTTTACGGCTCTGAAGCGAATCCACTTGGCTCTTACTATCGAAGATGGACATTAGATTTAGAGATCTTGCCTTTTTAATACATGTACATTGTCGTAACATTGTGAAAGGGGCGCTGAACCCATCCATTTACTTGCTTTACATAACAGGATTATTTAAGTATGGTTATCTCCCTGCACATTTCTGGTGTTTAAATCTACCTGTCCCCGCGGTTTTATGCACACACAAAAAAAAATTCTGAAATTATGCAAACAGAGCCCAAAAATGTGAAATTATGCGATTCCACGAACAATGTTACAAGATATCTTCCAGATACCCCTATAATTTTCGAGTAAAGCACATTTCATTCTGACACGCTTAGTGAAATTGACAACCACTCGTTGACAGTGCTCGGGGGAATCTCTCTTTGTGCCCTCCGCCTCCATGATGGTTTCTCTCGAGTCGAGGATACTTTCGAAGGTTTTCCCGCACTTCTTGTCTTCCAAACATCCCCGATGATGAAAGTCCAGTGGACTCACGTCCGGATTATTTAGGGTCCAGTTGTGCTCTGTGGACTGACTGTCCTGTAATCAAAATGGTTGCTGACCCAGCCCAGAACGACTCTGGCGTCATGAAGAGCAGCCATATCTTGCTGGAAGAACCGGTTCTTTTTCCTTTTATCATCAACAAATTAAAGTTCAAAGCCCCTCCAGAATTTTGGTAAGATGACAAAGTGTTCGGTCAGAGTTCACCGAATGACGGACCAGCTTAACCTTGTAAAGAGTGCGTTGTTTTTAACAGGCTGGCTGCCGTGTGTTGTTACTCGGCACTTAGAATTCAAATCCTCTTTTTTAGGTTCCGAAACCTTTCAAAATTCGCAGCCCATTACAAAAGGGACCTTTGCCTGGTAAAATTAGGTTTGTTGCAGATATCCATTCCGCATTCTCGATCAAATAATGGACAGGGCGATTTGAGAGAATTTGCTTGCTGATACATAATATAACGCGAAAAAGCAAATTGCACAGGGAAAACTGCATTATCATCTTTCTTTTGTGCAGTATCAAATACGGTTTTGAAAAAAACATAATCCCGATGTATGTTTTAGCTTTTGGGCAGTTTTGATATCAATTGAGTCATAAACAAGAAAGTTATTAACATTTCTTTGAACGAGCCTTTTCTCTGGTCAGTTGGTAGGTGTAAAAACTCCTCATCGTCGTCATCATCATCAAGTGCCAGATCTGCTAAATCTGCTAAAGACATCAACGATCACGGTTCTCCATTCAATCCTAAGCTGGGATGCTCCGAAAAAAAAAGTTACATGATCCTGATCTTTCCCTTTACCCGCCCGTCTAAGGTCTCCGAGTGGGTTGCTTAGGGTGTACTCCTAAGTGTAAAACTCTTAAACTAAAGTGAAAGAAGACATAAAGCCCTATGAGTACAGTGACAAACTGGCATGACTATCTGTGGCCTAACTTAATGGTACTCTGTATACATAATATGTGTCAGCTCTTACAAAGTTTGTCCTGAACTTTGAAATGGAAGCAAAGTCGAGATCTCTGATTCTTTTTAATCAACAAAATGTATCGCGGTAGCAATAACTAAACGGAAGACAAAGGATAATGAAAAGCAAATTTTGTAAAAATCAATTCGAACTCATCTTCTCGTAACTTATATTCTATGCACACGTGGGTTTTTTTTTTTTTTTTTTGTCGTTGTTTTTTTCTCTTTTTTGGGAGGTGGTGTTGTTGTTTTGTTGGGGGTTTTTTTATATGCATGAGTCCTTTCACCACTAAATTAATTGTATTTTGTTGTTATACACTGTTTCTTGGGCGCCAGTGAGACAACGCTTTCACAGAGACTCATTTGTCATCTCTGCTGTACATTTGTATGCTGTCCATGCTTTGGCCATTCAACAAAAACAACCCCCCCCCCAAAAAAAAAAAAACCCAAAAAAAACCCAACAACAATCAAACAAAACACAAACCCTCAAGTATACCATCATAGAGAGGTCACCAAAAGGATTTCATCACCAGACAAATTAATCCAATCTGACTAGATCTCTAGTCATTTCATTGAATTCTAATGTGCTAATTAAAAGTTCTGTTATAGACTTCATAACTTTTGTAAGCTAATAATTTACACTTTTGATCGACCTTAATGTGAGAAATGTTTCATTTAACAGATCTGTAATTAGTTTATTTTATTGAACAAAAGTTTATCCAGCCCGCGCGCGACATTCTTTCAGTTATAAAAGGTCCACTTTTGGTGACCCCGTGGACTGATACATGACTTGGTCATTAACAAATTATGCAAACGACTTACATAAACTGGTTTTTTATTTCGAAGAAGAGGAAAGCTTATGATAATTGTCAAGCACATTAAAAAATTTGTATTCTCAAACGATACCGACACTAACAGAGATGAATTTGCATGTCAGCGCTCTGAACGCTCGCGCACAACACATGTTTACACACACACACACACACACACACACACACACACACACACACACACACACACACACACACACACACACACACACACACACACACAATACACACACACATGCTTAGGCGCTTTCCCAATGCACTTGCACACAGAAAATTTGAGTTCTATCCTAGAGTGGGGAGAAGTTTTATCGAGTATCTCACAGGTCTTTCTACTGGGCTGTTGTCTCCCTCTCATCCTGAGTTGACCCTGATAGACATGGTTAAAGCCCGCCTCCTGAGTAACATAAATTGTGGGGGCGTGAAAGGCCTTCATTTTAAACAAATGAAACACGTCGGCATTTCGACTGATGAAGTTGCATCATCATCATCATCATCATCATCATCATCATCATCATCATCATCATCATCATCATCATCATCATCATCATCATCATCATCATCATCATCATCATCATCATCAAAATAATAATAATAATAATAATAATAATAATAATAATAATAATAATAATAATAATAAATAATATCATTAATAATAATAATAATAATATTTGTATAGCACATATCCCCGTTCGACAGCAGGCTCTGTAACGGTTATTACAAGTACACTCAGAAACTTTATCAGCTTTCTAGGAAGCATGCAGTGGAAGCAGCTGATTAAGCTCTCAAACACTAACATACATGTACTGACAAGATCTTTCACAGCCTATAGCTGGGTACCTTTCACATACAGACCTAAATAAAACATAACGGCTATATATGTAGTAGCCTACTGTCAAAACTCGTCTTTAACTGGAACCTTCTGCTCCTCGGAGATCCATTGAGGCACAATTTCCCTCCAAAGATGGCGGCGAGCTAAGAGCGGGAAGTACTTCACGGTGGGCTGGGGCGAAAAACTGAGATAACTCTCCGAGTCTTCCTCAAAGGGAAGCCACTTCTCCTGACTCTGCCCCGCGGCCATTGACGTTGCTGGGTTTCTAGGAGGGAAACGCAAACAAAAAAAGATTGGTGAGGAGTTAATTTTTTTTTCTTATAGGTGGGGGTGGAGTAGGAAGGAGAAAGAGCGAAACCCGCCCACTTTATTGTCGTTGACTATATTAGCTAAATGCGTCTATTCTTTAATGGTTTGGCTCTTGGTTGAAGTATACAAAAGACATGAATTTGATTCCTGACTGGGGAGGTCTGTTTCATAGAGCAAAATATAATTATGTTTTTTGCAGGGGCGAAGGCTGACTTGTTTGACAGGGTAATCAAAGTGAGATGGGACCAGATAGGGCCTCGAGATATCACACTCACACAAGTCACAAGAATCTTACCGGAGGCGGCAACTCTGAGTTGTGAATGAAAACAAATCCTGAATTCATTTTGTATGCATATTCAACCGCTAAAATAATAGGGACAGTATTTCATTAAATATTTATTCTAAATAACCTTGAATTTAACTTAAGATTTGAATACACGAACACCAAGGAAAGAAGCAGAGATGTCAGTACTACAATGGCAGGTTATACCTGACAGTCAAAACACTTTGGTAGAGAATGCCAATTATTAATTTTTTGTTTCACATTTGGCTGTTTTTGTCTATCTTTTCGCGGCCAGGAGCCAGTGTCATAATCGAGGTCACGATCTGATTATAGGACGTTAAAAAGTCGAGGAAAAAAAAACAAGCACTCGCAGCTGTCAAGATATTATTAGGAGTTAGTCCCCCTCACATCTGTGAGGTAGACTCGACAAGTGTAATAGTTAGCTTACATAATCAGCGCGTGTGGCTGCTTATAACTGTGGTTCGAAAGGGGTGAACAGGGTATATATGGCAATGAAACAGTTTTGACTGCTATGCACATGTTCCCTTCAACTCTATTGGTAGACTCTTCCAGCCTCACTTTAAGCTTACTTAATCAAAGGCTGTGACTGCTTATGGAATGGCCCGATAGGGGCGAACAGGCTATTTCTGTGGCAATGCAACGGTTTTGAAGGTTAGGCATAGTCTATTGTTCATTAGTGATTATGAACGTCTTTTTACATTTAATTTATGAGGTTTACGTCTATGGGTGGATTTGACTGCGACATTGTTTCAAAATTAGGAAGGGAAGCAGTGATTATTTGATTTTATAGACGCTTCGCCACTTTGTTTTTGTCTTTCTGCTGGATGCCCTCACTCCTGAATGGTTGTGAATGGCAAAGGCCTTGTAAATTATCTTAATTAGACCGATGGGGACGTAAATTACATGTACTGGTATTGCATCAATTACAATCAATCGTCTTAATTCATACAAAGTAGTCGAGACCGTTAGAAATTACGTTATACGACAAAGACTGGACTATTTTGAATTGTGGATAGTTTCATGACACATCCTTAAGTCCGAAAGATGATCAACACTCCACCTGATGTATTGCTTTTTAAAAGATGGTGCCGGTCCACTTGACCGTTTTGCGCGAGATTTCTTTTCTATTTGTCAACTTTTTAACCCTAACCATAACCTGACGACGGGTTGTGTTTGGTTTTGGGTTGGGTTTAGGTTTGTGGATTGTAGTAGACTAATCGCTACCTTAGAAGTACAAAGTTGTGATATTTTTGGTCATTCTGAGTTGTTTAAACCATGAGGTCAGAAACCAATGAATGTTATATTATTATATTATTATAATTATGCTCTATCAAAATCGTAAGACTATTCAGAGTCGTTATCAAGATATTCACAGAATTACATTCGAAAAAGCTTGACTTTCTGTTGGTTTCTGTGAAACTCAAAATCTTTTACATCAAACTTCTCAAAACCGGGTACTGAGCAGATAGAATTTTGTTATCCTGGAGTAGGGTAGTACAGTACTGTATTCGACGGTCAAGTGGAACAGTTTCAGGCAGGTTCTGTGGTAGACCTTCATGTAGAACAAACGTCGCGGTAGACCGCCAAGCAAATGGACTGACATAAAAAAGCAACTAAAGACAAACAACCCCCACCCCACCCCAAAAAACAACGACAACAAACAAACAAACAGACCAATAAATCCTCACCCATATTTCACGAAATCGGAAATCAGGCGTATATATTTCTCCTTCAGTTTGACGTCTTCTTCTGTGAAGTTGCGGTCTGTGAAGGGATGATTAAACTCTCTGAGATACTCTCGTGGATGAGTGTCAAACATGTAGGTCAGGTCAAGGCCGTGGGGTGACCCCTCGTGAGATGGCGGTAGGTAGGTGGGCCGATGATCGAAGTACATGAAGTAAGCGTTGCCTCGACTTTCAGTTGTATTTGTTGCTGAAAGCGGGAAGAGGATGAAAGTTAACAGCTTAAGCAATGGCATACCGGACATATTATACTGTACAGGGTAGTTCACTTAAACCGAAATCTGCTAGAGAGTCGGATTTTCTTCGATTTAGGCGTGTGTTATCGTTCAGAGATACTGCTCAAATTCATAACAAAAAATACAGAAGGGATTTTTTTTTTTTTTAATCGAATCACCGCTGTTTTCGGATAAACCGTGTTCGGTTTAAGGGGACTCCACTGTATCATATCGTATTAGCAGAAACCCAAAGGCAATGTTTCGGCACATTTTGAATAAGCATACACGAATCAGAAATAAAAACTTGCATTTTTTATGTTGCCTGCTTTTCCTTTCTTAGCTTCAGATGACAAAAAAACAGAACTGAAAAATCCGTATGAAAGTGGAAATTATGCTTCATCATCATCATCATCATCATCATCATCATCATCATCATCATCATCATCATCACCACCACCACCACCACCACATCTAACGACAACAGCAATATATGGAAATTTCTTTAAATCAGTCAGTTACAAAATACACAACTGCTGTTCGGTCTTCAAGCGTTGTTATTTGGTTGTTGTAGTTGGGTTTTTTTAGATCTGTTTGTTTGTTGTTACTGTTTTCAGACCCACGTTTTAATTCCTTTTTAGCGTGCGTTTCTAAGAACTTGAACATCATTGCGGTGTAAATCTTGTCGGCGAATATGTCATAGATGGGGTTGTAGTTGTGGTGGTCAGGCTGGGAGTACCAGGTCAACAGCTTGTCGCTCGCCCCTGGAGGAATACCCAGCATTCTCGTCACCGACTGGGGGCCAACTTCACCTGGGGATGCCCGAAACGAAATAAACAACAGAAGAAAACCCCACAAAAAATCGCATCAGAAAAAAACAAAATAAAAGCAAAACCCTCCTCGCAAAAACGCAAAGAAATATAATATGTGGTCAGATACTCGGTAAAACTTGGGCCGTTTTGGGACTGAATACAAAGTCTGTTAAGCTTTGAAGACCTCCAAAAGTCTTTTCTACGCCCCTTCAAATTTGTAACATTTTCGAAGATGGGACGTTCAATTTTTTCTGCGTTGCAGGTCACCGTTAGCTCAGTTGGTATAATGATAAGCTGCAATGTGGAACGTCCTTGATTCGGATTCCTAATGTGACATCACGAAACAGAAGCTATTAAATTTGGTTGTGGAGTTTTCAAGCCTCTTCATAGGTACGAACATAGCTCTGTTGTACCTTTAATTTGGAGGTCTTGCCTCATGAGTAGAGCCTACCTACACGATGCTGAAAAGGGGAAGCGAACATACCTGTTTCAAGAATACAACCACCCTTCCGGTTCCTCATCCACAATTGCTTTCCAAGGGTGGAGGAGATTGGGGGGGGGGGGGGGATGGGTGGATTTGACTGCGACATTGTTTCAAAATTAGGAAGGGAAGCAGTGATTATTTGATTTTATAGACGCTTCGCCACTTTGTTTTTGTCTTTCTGCTGGATGCCCTCACTCCTGAATGGTTGTGAATGGCAAAGGCCTTGTAAATTATCTTAATTAGACCGATGGGGACGTAAATTACATGTACTGGTATTGCATCAATTACAATCAATCGTCTTAATTCATACAAAGTAGTCGAGACCGTTAGAAATTACGTTATACGACAAAGACTGGACTATTTTGAATTGTGGATAGTTTCATGACACATCCTTAAGTCCGAAAGATGATCAACACTCCACCTGATGTATTGCTTTTTAAAAGATGGTGCCGGTCCACTTGACCGTTTTGCGCGAGATTTCTTATTGTACTTTGAACTTTTTAACCCTAACCATAACCTGACGACGGGTTGTGTTTGGTTTTGGGTTGGGTTTAGGTTTGTGGATTGTAGTAGACTAATCGCTACCTTAGAAGTACAAAGTTGTGATATTTTTGGTCATTCTGAGTTGTTTAAACCATGAGGTCAGAAACCAATGAATGTTATATTATTATATTATTATAATTATGCTCTATCAAAATCGTAAGACTATTCAGAGTCGTTATCAAGATATTCACAGAATTACATTCGAAAAAGCTTGACTTTCTGTTGGTTTCTGTGAAACTCAAAATCTTTTACATCAAACTTCTCAAAACCGGGTACTGAGCAGATAGAATTTTGTTATCCTGGAGTAGGGTAGTACAGTACTGTATTCGACGGTCAAGTGGAACAGTTTCAGGCAGGTTCTGTGGTAGACCTTCATGTAGAACAAACGTCGCGGTAGACCGCCAAGCAAATGGACTGACATAAAAAAGCAACTAAAGACAAACAACCCCCACCCCACCCCAAAAAACAACGACAACAAACAAACAAACAGACCAATAAATCCTCACCCATATTTCACGAAATCGGAAATCAGGCGTATATATTTCTCCTTCAGTTTGACGTCTTCTTCTGTGAAGTTGCGGTCTGTGAAGGGATGATTAAACTCTCTGAGATACTCTCGTGGATGAGTGTCAAACATGTAGGTCAGGTCAAGGCCGTGGGGTGACCCCTCGTGAGATGGCGGTAGGTAGGTGGGCCGATGATCGAAGTACATGAAGTAAGCGTTGCCTCGACTTTCAGTTGTATTTGTTGCTGAAAGCGGGAAGAGGATGAAAGTTAACAGCTTAAGCAATGGCATACCGGACATATTATACTGTACAGGGTAGTTCACTTAAACCGAAATCTGCTAGAGAGTCGGATTTTCTTCGATTTAGGCGTGTGTTATCGTTCAGAGATACTGCTCAAATTCATAACAAAAAATACAGAAGGGATTTTTTTTTTTTTTAATCGAATCACCGCTGTTTTCGGATAAACCGTGTTCGGTTTAAGGGGACTCCACTGTATCATATCGTATTAGCAGAAACCCAAAGGCAATGTTTCGGCACATTTTGAATAAGCATACACGAATCAGAAATAAAAACTTGCATTTTTTATGTTGCCTGCTTTTCCTTTCTTAGCTTCAGATGACAAAAAAACAGAACTGAAAAATCCGTATGAAAGTGGAAATTATGCTTCATCATCATCATCATCATCATCATCATCATCATCAT
>NW_004797281.1:526326-527613 GCF_000002075.1 Aplysia californica | reverse complement strand
TCTCTCTCTCTCCCTCCCTCTCTCTCTCTCTTTCTATCTATCTATCTATTTATCTATCTATCTATCTATCTATCTATCTATTTTTCTATCTATCCTCCCCATGACACACACGCGCGAGTGCGCATACAAAGTCAGTCATACAAACCGACAGCACAGTTCAAGAAACCTGTATGCCACATTTTTCTAAAATCGACTTTTTTTTGCCTTCCCGTGGCAGCAGACTCTTCTCCCTCATGTATCGTTTGGATCTGAGGAACGGACTGTAAATAACTTATCAACAGTTCGACCCTAACATCGAAAACATATAAATAGGTGACGAAGAACGATAAGCGGCCGTGGAAAAGAGAAAAAAAAGTAAGTTTTAGACAAATGTGGCATACGGGTTTCTTGAACTAAACCGTGGATAAAAACCGTTGTGAAAACCTTAAATTACATAATTATACATTATTTATAAAGCCACCCAGTTGTTACCCTAGAATTACAAAGTTCTATCTCCCCAGTACTTAGTTTTGAGAAATTTAACGTCACAAATTTTGAGTTTCACAAAATGTCAAGCTTTTTCGAATTCAGTTCTTTGAATATCTTGATAACGACTCCGAATAATCAGCTTACGATTCTGATAGAGCAGATAGAACATATTCGGTTTCTGACCTCGAAATCTTAGTAACTCAAAACATCCAAAAATGTCAGATAGAACTTAGTAATTGTAAGGTAGCGCATTGTCTCATCTACGTCAACAACCATTTGACTCAAAACTGAAAGGAAAAAAAATCCCTGTTTATAAATGGTCGCTTTTAAGGACAAGGGGGCTAACCCAGATTTCAGGGGTTTCCAGAAATCTTGACCTACACCAAAAGTGGGCATTGCCCTACCTATACGAGAAGTTTGATTTCCTTGGTGTATAATATTCGTTCGGTTATTGAGAAAACTCTCCTTTTAAAGAAACTGAGCAAAGGTCCAAAAACTTTACCTTCGATTTTCTCAAAACAGCACTTTTCGAGATAGCCCCCTTGTGCTTAAAAGCGACCTAATAGTAGCCCACCTGTGTAACCAGGTCTCCGGGAGTGTTATAGTTAGCGGAGCCCATGACAAGGCTGCCTCCATGTATAAACACAAATACTTTGTACAACTGGTCGTCCGCTGGTTTGAACTGAAAAGGATAAATTAGATAACAATAATTATCTTCAATCTTCTGGACTCATATTATTTTGACCATATTGTGTTGCAAGTGCCGTAAAATGTGTGTGTGAGTGTGTGTGTGTGTGTGTGTGTGTGTGTGTGTGTGTG
>NW_004797281.1:521550-523648 GCF_000002075.1 Aplysia californica | reverse complement strand
GGGGGTCTTTAAAAACGTCTTGAAAAATGTAAGTTAAAAAAATTTTAATGGAATTCAAACTAGGTCTATATATAGTTTTTTCAGTTCAAATGTACACATAACAAATTCAAAGACCGCATAGAAAGACAAAATTACACCAAGCAAATCCAAATTTACAAATGACGTCATAAAAAGTCCTAATACAACAATAGCAAGTTCAAATGTAAACGTAGAAATCTCAAATGTAACACATAGCAAATTCAAATGCCACATAGCAAGTTCAAATGTAAATATGCTTGAACTAGAGTAAAAGGAGGCTAGGTGGGTGGTTGGCGGGTGCTCTGGTGTGGTTTGCTCCCTCTTTTCTATCTAACATCTATCATCCTGATCTCTCCTCCTTCTTTTTTGTGTCTGTTACTCTCTTGTAACACCTCTAATCTTCGCAAATTCGGCACTTATATGACCTTATTGTGTTGCAAGTGTCGTAAAACTCTTACTAAATAAAGGAGGCTAAAAGTATATCGAGGTAAGAAGTAAAAGGATTTAGACGTAAGCCGTGTGGTGCCACAAGGTAGAATTCATGTGAAACGAAAGTAATAGTTAAATTATGTTAAAAACCGAAAAATAACCTTACATGTTTAACAGAAACGAATGGTTATGATAAAAATCAATATACTGCTGTTATATTATAGAACCAACTGAGTGAAATTTAAAGCCAAGTTTACTTTTATTTACTTATTGTTGCACTACAAAACGCTGTGGGTTATAGGCTTGCATTGATCTGAAGGCTGCTACCATTTTCACAATAGTCACAGCTTGTGTTTTTTGTTCCATCATCTGGGCAAGTGTGACAATCCTTTGTTGATAAGTCAGCTGATTGGGCATTTGGCCTTTTGCTTCACCGAGCCACGGTTTCAAATCGTATTTCCAAATTCACAAGCGTCCTCGTAGATGTTAAGAAAAGGTGTGAAGGGAGTAGATATTTCTTCCCCACTCTATTGGTGAGTTGCCATTTAAAGCCTGCCTTTGTGCTCGAGCATTGTTACATACAAAGCATACTTCGTTGTGGGGATTGTTGGACCAGTTTCTTAGGTTGAAACGAAAGCTGCCATTCCCTCTACTTGAAAGTCGTGAAAGACCAGGCCACCCTCGTCACTGACAGCAAAATAGGCCCCTATGGCATCGTGCCGTTCGGTCCCCTTCGACATGGCATTACTCGAACAAAGCATTGGCCACTCCGTGCTCTTCGTCGGTTTCTATTCGTCAACGGCTTGCTACCCGCTTCCTCAATAAAGGCAAATTCATGCCGCTAAATGTTCTGCACCAGCCATGCTGCATATTGATTTCTAGTTGCTTCAGTCCTGTCTGAATTTCTTTCCACGGGAGCATCCTCGGGATATTTTTAATGGAGATCAATTCACCTTAAAATGAAACTGCTTGTGATTGTCGTCAACTCAGTTTGAGCTCGTTAAAATGCTTTTCACGCTGGATAATCTTTGTGGAGGATATTTGCTTTTGCTACGTAGCATTTGAACTTGCTATTGTGTTACATTTGGATTTGCTATTTGTACATTTGAATTAGTTACGCACAATTGAGCACTAAAATTTCTTATTGTACTTTGAACTTTTTATGTGGCGTGAAACTTTCTATGTGGTATTGCTGTGTGTCATTTGGATTTCTTATGTGTACATTTGATCTGAAAAATATATAACGATTCAGCACTGTAAAGCCAAGTACATCAATTGTAATTATTGTAGTTTTTGTGGCTGCAGCTTGGTGGGAATCCTAAGTTGGCACCATCTAACAGCACTAAAAATCATTCCCATCCCCCGCCAAAAGAAGGGAATAAACAGCACCGTAAGTACTCATCACTATTCATGCAGGATGACATTAAAGGCAAAGGTTTCAATTCGTGCAATAGAGATCGGTCACAGTTCATTTTAGAAATAAACATTAAAAAGAAAAACCTTTGTATTACAGGGCTACGGTATATCAAATTTAAGTACACAAACTTAGGTGCATCCATTTCGAGTACTGAACACTTACTTAGAAGAAGAAGAAGAAGAAGAAGAAGAAGAAGAAGAAGAAGAAGAAGAAGAAGAAGAAGAAGAAGAAGAA